>NC_135971.1:24965443-25050198 GCF_053455715.1 Rhinoraja longicauda
ACCGACTCTATTCTTTGGAAAACGGTCACTCACAACAATTTGACTCAAGGAAATTTGGGAGAGGAAAGAATAGTGGATAGATGCAGAAGTGTCAACGAATAACATAAATAATTCAGTACTCTATTGTAGGTCATTTCCTCCTTATTTCGCTTAAACATTACTGTGAAAGATTAGTAATTGAGCCTACCTGCGAAGGATTTTCAAAAATATTGGCAGTTAAAGTCTTACATCCACTGGGTAAACGATCACAAGATTTTGAACAATGGAGTTGTTTACTGTATGAAATTTGTGCATCAGGGACTTCACAGTTAAAAAATCGACGTGAAAACTGGAATCTTTTCTGCAAAATGATACATTTTAACAGACTTTGAGCGCATCCTGAATGTGCTGACTGTGCAGATTTTCTGCCTGCTGCCTTGTCCTCCTCCGCAACGCCCTGGTTACCGTTCCCTCTGCAAATCCCCAGTTAACAGATCACTTCGCTCAGTCCACCTGGCCCGACCTGATTTCCCGGTTGCCAAACACTTTAATTCTCCCTCCCATCCCCACATTTGTCGTTCTCATGTCCAATCCCTCTTTCATTGTCAGAGTGAGGCTAATCGCAAATTGGAGGAACAGCATCGCAGATTTCAGTGGTGTGAATATTAATAATAATAATAATGCATTACATTTATATAGGGCTTTTCAAACACTCAAAGACGCTTTACAGGGATTTCTAGAACATAGAGAAGTGAATAAATAGATAAATAAGTAAACGAACAGAGAAAGGAGACAGAAGATGAGGTGACCTTCAGTGGTTGAAGGCAGTGCTGAAGAGGTGAGACTTCAGTGATGTTTTGAATGTGGTGAGTGAGGAGGAGTCTCTGACGGTTTGGGGTAGTGAGTTCCATAAGGTGGGAGCAGCGATGGAGAAAGCCCTGTCCCCACAGGATCTGAGTTTGGTCCGGATGGGGGGGGGGGGGGACAGGAGATTGGCAGCAGCAGAGCGGAGGGTGCAGGTGGGGGTGTGCCTGTGGAGGAGGTCAGTCAGGTAGGATGGGGCCAGGTTATGGAGGGCTTTGTACGTCATGAGGAGGATTTTGTATTGGATTCTCTGGGGGATGGGGAGCCAGTGGAGTTTGTAAAGGACGGTGGTGATATGGTCACGGATCGGGGAGTGGGTGAGTAGACGGGCAGCGGAGTTTTGAATGTATTGAAGTTTACTGATGATTTTTGAGGGTGAGCCATAGAGGAGGCTGTTGCAGTAGTCCAGACGGGAGGTGATGAAGGCGTGGATGAGGGTTTCTGCAGCTGTGAAGGAGAGGGGTGGAAGGAGACGGGCAATGTTTTTGAGGTGGAAGAAGGCTGTCTTTGTGATGTGTTTGATGTGTTTGTCGAAGGAGAGGGTTTGATCAAAGATGATTCCAAGATTCCGGATGTGAGGGGAGGTGGATACTGGGAGACGATCAATATTGAGGATGAAGTTTTGGGTGGATTTGGTGAGCGCTTTTGGACCAATGATGATGATTTCAGATTTGTTGCAGTTGAGTTTGAGGAAATTTGATTGAAGCCAAGATTTTATTTCAGAGATGCAGTTTCTTTAACTTCAAGTAACCCATGCACTCCGTCATTTCCCATCAATCTCCTACCCATGTCGCTCCAGGTTGCCGTTCTTATCCAACAAACAGGTAACAACGGCATATTTCCTTCATCATTGTTACCTCTTTGCATATTTTTCATGAATCTGTTCCGTATCTCTCCACTTCACTGTCTACATTTCTCGTTTCCCTTTCCCCAAACTAATATAAATAAGGTCTCGACCCGAAACTTTACCCATTCTTTCTCTCCAGATCTGCTGCCTGTCCCGCTGAGTTACTCCAGCATTTTGCGTCCATCTTCGGTTTAAACCAGCATCTGAAGTTCGTTCCTGTATATTTCCTCTCTTGAACTAGTTCTGATTTGTCACAGAATGTGACAAATCTTTGTTTATGCGCACGTACGTGCAATTGCCATATAAATATGGTACTTTTAGTTTCACGATGAATGTGAGCATCCCCAGTAGTAAATGGGAAAATTACAATTTCAACTAAAATTCACAACAGAAGGAAGAAAGGCACCTGTCAAATAGATGCCGGGCTGTATATTAAATGCTACTAGTGGACAGACTGCACAACTACCCTATGAATCTTACCATTGTTTTACCTTTGAAATCTGTGTCACTTAGGGGTGTCATAGGCTCTTTCGCATCATCCCCTTTCTCCGATTCCACACGGTAATTGTTCATTGTACTCCTGCATTTGATGAGTGGTCCATATTTCTCAACTATTGCCCTCAGCTCTTCCTTCTTGCGACTGGAGCTGGCGCTAGCAACATGCAGTTTGGAGACGATTTTTTTGGCTCCTGCCGAAAGCAACCTTAATGGAGAATTCCCAATTTGTATCGATTAAGGTGGGAGAATGCCATCTGAGCTGCCTCAATATCTTCCGTCTGTACAAAGCCAAAATCATTCGAAAAAAAGTAAAAGACACCGGTCTCAGGAGGACATTGATACATGTCTCAGGACGACATTGATACAAGTATCAGGAGGGCAAGCGATTCCTGCTCAGGTAACGTATGGAACAGGTACACTTTTACTTTCTCTTCCCTCGTTCCTGCCGGTGAACCAATTCCGTTGCGCTCCCTTCCATCCCTAGGACATGCCCCATTATCTCAGCATCGGTCCACAAACTTCCCACGCCCATCCCTCTCCCTCCCCCTCCCGCTCTACTCCGCCATCCCTCTCATCTTCACCAAGTCAAAGGAACAAAGGAGGACCCGGCGTGCGGTAAGTGGTAGAAGAACGGAGGATTCTGTGTGGTGTACAAATGCGAGGGGCGGGGGACATCAGTGACTTGGCGTGGGGAAGTGGGGTGAGGAGGGGAGGAACAAAGCGGGCATGGCACGGATACCTTTGATACATTGTGACATTGGCAGCACCCTTTTGTGGCCAATTTTGCAAACTTTGCATACGCAAGCAAAGAATTTCACTCTGACTTGAAACATGTGACACTAAAATAAATGTATCTGACACTTATATATATATATATATATATATATATATATATATATATATATATATATATATGTATATTAGTGTGCCTATTATGTCTTTCTTTCGGACAGAAGTAATGTTTAAGATGGCGATCGGAAGTTTGATATAATGCACGTAAATGACTCTGACTAAACGTGACTGATACCCACATTGGTGTCTATATTTTCTCTACAGTCGTGACTCACTTTCTTTGCACGTCAGATGATAGAAATCGATTAGATGATCATTAAGTTTAGACAATTAAAACCGTAGCTGTTCCAAAGTATTTGTAATTATTTCACTGCTGGCCTGACTGAAAATAGCAGGAATAATGGTGAGTTATTTTCAATGCTTTCGATAGCCATGATAGAGTTCTGCTGCAGCTGGTGCGTGTTGCAACAAACAAATATCCATCGTAGAGGAGCACTAGATGGCAGAATATTTGGAATTGGAACTTCACTTCTTGTACAGTCAAACTAAATGGAATACAAAATGAAAAGTCTATACGCTGTCCATTTTTCTATTTGCAGACTGAAGTAAGGATCAGAATGATTTGTAAGGTGCATTTAAAATTCCTTGTCGCTGCTGTATTAGACTGAACTCAGAAAAAAGCATAGGGGCGATTTCACAACGAACGCCATTGAGGGTCGGACACATTTCATATCTGATCACAAATGGTGGTCTGCAACGGTGGCACAGCGGTGGAGTCGCTGCCTTGCAGCGCTTGCAGCGCCGGAGACTCAGATTCGATCCCAACTACGGGTGGTGTCTGTACGGATTCTGAACCTTGTCCCAGGAACCGCATTGGTTTTCTCCCGGTGCTTCGGTGACATCGCACATTCCAAAGACGTGCAGGTTTGTAGATTAATTGGCTTCGGTGAATTGTCCACATTGTGTTGAATATTACCAGTGTACGGTTGATCGTGGTCGTCGCGGACTAGTGGCGTTAAAGGACTTGTTTCCACGCTGCGTCTCTGAACTAATGTCGAGGTCATGCAGATTCTCGCTGCGGATAAAAATGGTTCAGTTCCATTGTTGAACCATGGGAATTACCGTTCAACATACAGTGGCAGTAAATTTAAAACGAATGAAAGATTGAGTCGTTTGCGACCGTGTGTTACCCTATGCTATGGTTCACAGTAGTTGAGCGGAGGAATTTGCAGGCTCACCACCCGCTAGTGATATCGCGAAGGGTAGGATTCCTAAGAGTTCCTCTCAATTTTTATTTACGAATGTATGAACACGGAACTGCAAATTTTGGTTCATGATAAAACGACAGTTAGTGCTGGAGTAACTGAACGTTCGGGGAGCATCTGGAGAACCTAAATAGGTGACGTTTCAGATCGGAACCCTACTTAAGGCTCATAATTCAACAAGAATCCGGCTGAAGAGAAGTTTGGGCCTGAAATGTCACCTATCCATGTTGTTCATGTATACTGCCCAAACCACTGAATTACTCTAGCACTGTGTATTGGTTTTATTTTGGAATGCTAGCTTGCAATTCAGTTGCGATTTCTATAGTTTAAGCATAAATAAAACGCCTTGTCTTAGCGTCAGGTATCTGACTCTATTGGTTTTACTGGTCGTCGGCGTTGAGCACATGCAAACCTCATTTCAGAAGATCACATACCTTCGTTTTCTTTTGACAGCGAAGCATAACGTCCGACTCTGGCTTCCTCGCAAACAGTGTCGCTAATTATTTTCACGATTGTTATTCTCAAACTTGCTTATCTTTTGGCTGAGAGCCAAAGAACGCGGAGCTGATCCAATGCCAAGCTTATCGCATTGTTAGTTTCATTTGCAATATTAGCGATAAAAATGCTAGTTCAGAAATAATTCACTTTCTTGTTTGCAGTCTGAGTACTCATAGCAATCGATCATTAAAAAAAAAATATCCAGAGGTGAGTGGACATTTTCTCTAATATATGGTGGGATTGCAAATACATTTTGGAGGGGTAACTGCGGCCTGTACTCACCAGCCTAACTCCACTTTACCAAATTGATACGAGGTGATGAACTTGGACGCTCTAGTGCTCAGTTAGACACAAATGAAATTTTTCATGCCTTCTGAATTTTCTATTACAATTAAATGGTGTGGATTAGTTAACATTTCGACTTAGGTTTCCAAGCTTTTCAATGCGCTCATTATCCCCCACAGCATCAGATTTTGCGGCGTTCCATAAAAAATTAGCTGTCAGCTTGTATGTTAAGAATGAAATAATCGCGGTGCTTGATATTTGGAGAATAAAAACATTATATCGTTGCAAACATTGTCTACGTCAGATATATGTGCTTTTACGTTTGCATACAATTAACTGTTTGTACAATCACATGAATTGTCCATTAATCACTTGGAATCGCTTGATTCTTTCCAACAATAAGCTGGCCAACAACGGAATTATTAATGACTTTTAATTAAAGTGAATGAAATTCATGGGAAATCGCAATGCAATGATTTGACAAATTGTTCATTACATGGAAGTGCACTTGGTACAAATGACCGCAGGGATTTCGGGTAAAAAAACAATGGAAGCCCATGGACATATTATGTGACAATAACATTCAGAAACCGCAACCATTCAACATTTCTATTTAATTAGGGCACGGAACAGGAAGAGGTCGATGTTTTATTTGATCTGTAAGCATTCCCTTCATGATTCGCAGATATGTTTTTTTCTTCGCAGAACACTCATTGACACCAGCAAATGTCAAATGCGATGGGGATTGTGACTTTTTCATTTGGTCTTCACCGCATTCTGAACAAAAGGCGGAGGCTTCAATTGGTTATAACTTGTAAAGTGTCGGAGTTAAGATCAACTTATGATCTGAAACTTTGGACATCTTTGAGATACGGGGCTTTTGCATTTTGCATTTGTGTTGAAATTTGATGAAAGGGAAGTGAAGCCCCGTGTTAACATTTACCCTCTCAGCTATCATTGTTATGGAACGATAGAAGACTGTTTCAACTCTGCGAGAAATATATCACAGCTAGGGGGCGTGGCTGCGTTCTGCAGCTGCGGCTCACCGGCAGTCTCTCTGTCTTTTTTTTGTATTTTGTCTTTGTTATCGTTTAAATGTTTCCTTTGAGTTATTTTTAACTCTATACTAGCAAAGAGGGCCCGTTGGGCCCGTCCCCACACCCCCATTCTCTCCTCCCCCAGCCGCACTCTTACTCTCCCTCCCTCCCCCTTCACACCCTCCCCTTGTGCCCGTCCTCAGGGTTTCCATTGTAACCGGGAGTGGGGGAGGGAGTGAAGGGGGAGGGAGGGAGAGGGAGGGAGGGAGGTGTGGGGGAGGGAGGTGTGAGGTGTGGAGGGGGAGGGAGCGAGGGGGAGGAAGGGGGGAGGGAGGTGTGGAGGAGGGAGAGGGGGGGAGGGGGGGAGGGTGAGGAGAGATGGGGGGAGGGTTGGAGGGGGGAGGGAGGGGTGGGGAGAGAGGGGGGAGGGAGGGATGGGGAGAGGGGAGGGAGGGGGACCTCCCCTTTTCCCAGTACCCCTACTTCCCCCACCACCAAGCCCCCTCCGGACGACCCCTGTTGTCCCCCTCCCCATTCCCCATTCTCAGACCCCGCCACCATTCTCTCTCTCCCAGACACACTCTTACTCTCCCCCCTTTCCCCAGCACACCCCTTCCCCCTACTCTATCTTTCCCCCAGCACCAACTGGTCCCGGGGGGGGGGGGGGGGGGCGGGCGGGGAACGCATCAGTGAAAGCTCCGGGGGGGTGCGCATTAGTGAAAGGTCCGTGGGGGGCGGGGGAGCGCATCAGTGAAAGGTCCGGGGGGGGGGGGGGGTGGGGAGCGCATCAGTGAAAGGTCCTGGGTTGGGGGGATAGCGGGGAGATGGTCTCCCGGGTGTGGGAGAGAGGAGAGAAGCAAGGGGAGAGAGGAGAGGTGCGCCCATACGCACAGACGCACAGCAGCGCCACGCTGAAAGCCTTCAATAAATCAGCAGGAGGGGGGTTGCGCGAGTTTTTTGACGTCACACGCTGAAGGCAATTGAAAAAACGGCCGGATTTTTTTTTTTTACTAAAACCTCTGTAACTTAAAGAATAAACGACCGAATTAAATAAAAACATCATTTCGGCAAGCGTCCAGCGGTGTGATTAGGCGGTGCAAAAATTGTGGCGCTACGGTTGACCGTTTTGCCGTAATCAGCCGAATCAGTGAAATATATATACAAGCCCCCCCTAAAAACCTTCAATAAACCAGGGGGCAGCGCTTTAAAACATCTGTACCTTAAAAAATATGCGACCGAATTAAATACAAATATTATTTTCCAGCAGCTGTCCGCATGGTGATTAAGGTGGTCCACAAATCCTGGCGCTACGGTTTACCGTTTTGCCGTAATCAGCGAAAACACAGATACATACATAACATATATTCACAGATCTGAGTTTTAGTAATATAATAGATAGATAGATAGATAGATAGATAGATAGATAGATAGATAGATAGATAGATAGATAGATAGATAGATAGATAGATAGATAGATAGATAGATAGATAGATAGATAGATAGATAGATAGATAGATAGATAGATAGATAGATAGATAGATAGATAGATAGATAGATAGATAGATAGATAGATAGATAGATAGATAGATAGATAGATAGATAGATAGATAGATAGATAGATAGATAGATAGATAGATAGATAGATAGATAGATAGATAGATAGATAGATAGATAGATAGATAGATAGATAGATAGATAGATAGATAGATAGATAGATAGATAGATAGATAGATAGATAGATAGATAGATAGATAGATAGATAGATAGATAGATAGATAGATAGATAGATAGATAGATAGATAGATAGATAGATAGATAGATAGATAGATAGATAGATAGATAGATAGATAGATAGATAGATAGATAGATAGATAGATAGATAGATAGATAGATAGAGAGAGAGAGAGAGAGAGAGAGAGAGAGAGAGAGAGAGAGAGAGAGAGAGAGAGAGAGAGAGAGAGAGAGAGAGAGAGAGAGAGAGAGACAGACAGACAGACAGACAGACAGACAGACAGACAGACAGACAGACAGACAGACAGACAGACAGACAGACAGACAGACAGACAGACAGACAGACAGACAGACAGACAGACAGACAGACAGACAGACAGACAGACAGACAGACAGACAGACAGACAGACAGACAGACAGACAGACAGACAGACAGACAGACAGACAGACAGACAGACAGACAGACAGACAGACAGACAGACAGACAGACAGACAGACAGACAGACAGACAGACAGACAGACAGACAGACAGACAGACAGACAGACAGACAGACAGACAGACAGACAGACAGACAGACAGACAGACAGACAGACAGACAGACAGACAGACAGACAGACAGACAGACAGACAGACAGACAGACAGACAGACAGACAGACAGACAGACAGACAGACAGACAGACAGACAGACAGACAGACAGACAGACAGACAGACAGACAGACAGATAGATAGATAGATAGATAGATAGAAGATAGATAGAAGATATGTGGGGGTGGTGGGGGGATGGGGGAAACCTTTTTTTCCAATCTCCTCCTCAACGGAGATGCGACCTTTACTGTGTTGTGTCTCCGTTCGTGCTACGGCCTAACACCGTGGAGTCGGCGGCCTCCACCTCGGATCGACCTTGAAGACTCCGGTCGCAGGGCCTGGACTTACCATCTCGGAGGCTTCGGCCGTGGGCCCTGCAGACCGCAACATCGGGAGCTCGCAGGTCCCTGGCTGGCGACCGGCTTTCGGGAGCACCAGCCGTAGCAGCTTCGACCACCCCGAAGCGCGACGTTTGATTGACCCGCTCGCAGGCCCCTCATCGCCCTGCGTGGCCTGGCCGCGGCCCTTTCCATCGCCCGGTGGGGGCACAGGACCTTCATCGGCCTGCTCGGCTCGGCCCTGGGACATTCCATCGCCCGGTGGGGGCTTCAAAAGTCGGGAGCCTCGATCGCCTCGTGGCACCACGGGAGAAGAATGAGGAGGAGATAAGACTTTTCTTTGCCTTCCATCACAGTGAGGGTGTGCTTGAAGCAATCACTGTGGTGGCTGTTTGTGTTAAAAATTGTAATTGTGTGTCTTGTGTTCTTTATTGTCTACTGCCGGACCCTGACGTGAGAGGACGCTGGCGCTATTTGTTCGCCGCTTCTCCGTCAGGATAGTTTGTCTGTTTGTTTTTATGTCTTGACTGTTTTTGTAAAGCGTCTTTGAGCATTTGGAAAAGCGCTATAAAAAATAAATGTTTATTATTATTATTATTATTATATATTTTTCCTTCTCGTTCAATGTCTCAATCAATGTGCTCTCCAAAACATTAAAGAGACCGATAAGAGAGTTTCTGACCGTCTGGAATTTATTACATATAATCTCTAATGTGTGCAGGATACATCTTATGGATGCACTGGGGCGCATCCTCAGTGACGTGACCTGGGGTCATCGGGTATTTCGAGTCTCACAACTTCAGACACCCTCGCCCAGGCGACCCTGCCGGAGTTGATCAGGCCCCAACTTGCGTCCCAGCAGCAACTTCCCATGGACCAGCCTTCTTAATAACTACTCTGCAGGGGTTGGGAGACTCTGGTGCGTGGAGGGACTGGGCTCTGTGGGGTGAGTCCTGGCCGGGCTCCTCCTGCGTCTCACCAGGTTTAAAGGCCTGTGCGCTGCACTCTTTCTCCTTTCCTGATGGCATAAGTCCTTTCCGTAGCTTATTGGGTTTCTTTCTCACGAAAGACACAGACTGGGGTGCTAACCCAACCTGTCCCGGGTGCCGTCTTTCCGTGCCGTCAACTGTCTCTCCAGCCGTCACCAAACTATTCTCGGTTGTCACCTAGTCTATTCCCAGGTGCCACTGGCAGAGCCAGACTCCAATGTGACAGATACATCTTCTGGATGCTAATAATTTACCGCCAAAAAACGTATTTCCCCTGATATATTCAAAGAACAATTAATAGACGGCCGTAGGAATATATGATGAGATAAAATTACCGAATTCCTCGCTAAACATCGAGGCCATGCTATATATTTGTCCGTTCATATGAGGCCAATTAACGTAAAGTGTAGTAGTATAGCACGTACGTGGCGAAGCAGCTGAAGTCTAGAAGTTGGACCTAAATGTTGGTCGGGGAAGGCAGGGAGAGATTTTATGTAAAATTTTGCCGCCCTGTTACTTATTTTGAAACTGGTATCAGGGATGGTGACTGTGAAGTTAATGGAGTTTCCAAAACATGTAGCTATTCAATTCACTTCTTCATTCTGTAATCCTTACAACCCATGTAAATTCAAACTCCTAAACTAAAGTCTTTACATCTTCTCTGAATAGGTTCGTTTGGGGAAGTTAGCGACCGACAATAGGTGTAGGCGGAACCATTGATGCCCCCATCCATTGACAAAACAAAATGCAGTCTATGTAACTGCATGAATTTCTCCATGTCCAGAATATGGAGCAATTGCAGTATATAACCTCTTGTTTCAGCTCCTGCACCATTCTACTATCCCGTGATCAAAATGCAGGCTGAAGGTCTAACGCACTAGGATACCCCGTCATATATGAAAACTGTTCAATTTCACGGGTTCTTCTTTAAAATATAAATGTTAAAGTATATGGTGCTAAACTTCTTATTTTCAATGGTAAACTATCATCTATAATAACTTAACGGGGTTTTGTTTATGTGTGAATTTACTAAGGGTAATTTCCTTTTTTATTGCGAATTCTCACTATGCTTTGCATTTTCGTGCAGTTAACCGATCAACACAATAAACTGTGCACCTCATATTTCGCCTGAGCAGTTTGCAGCCCAGTGGTATGATCATCGACTTCTCCAACTTTAGATAGTTCCTCGGTCCCTCCCGTCCCCTCCTCCTTCCCAGATCTCCCTCTATCTTCCTGTCTCCACTTATATCCTTCCTTTGTCCCGCCCCCCTGACATCAGTCTGAAGAAGGGTCTCGACCCGAAACGTCACCCATTCCTTCTCTCCCGAGATGCTGCCTGACCTGCTGAGTTACTCCAGCATTTTGTGAATAAATGCCTTCGATTTGTACCAGCATCTGCAGTTATCTTCTTACATTATAACACAATAAACTGAAAGTAATCTGATTTACTTTAAAATTGCAAAATCTAATGGCAAATATTATTTCAATGTCATTTCTTATTCATCTCCCACCGCATCCATTCCGTCGTAGAAGTATCACGCAACTTATGCAATGTCAGTATATACACAGATCAGCCATAACTTTATGACCACTGGCAGGTGAAGTGAATAACATTGATTACCTTGCTACAATGGCATCTGTCAAGGGGTGGGATATATTAGGAAGCAGGTGAACAGTCAATTCTTTAATTTCAAGTGTTGGATGCAGTAGAAATGTGCAGAAGTAAAGACATGAGAGAATTTGACAAGGGCCAAATTTTTATGGCCAGACGACTGGGTCAGAGCACCTCTGATACGGCAAGGCTTGTGGGTTGCTCCCGGCAACAGTGTTGAGTACCTACCGACAGTGGTCCGAGGAGAGACAAATCACAAACCGACGACATCGATGCGCGAGGGCAAAAAGGCTATCCCGTCTGGTCCGAACCGACAGAAGGTCTACTGCGGCAAACGTCACATAAAATATACATTCATATTGCTTTGTTGCAAAAACCAGAAGACAATCAACTTAAAGGTCGTGACAAAATGGTGGAGTAACTCAGCGGGACAGGCAGCATCTCTTGAGGGAAGGAATGGGTGACGGTTTGGGTCGAGACCCTTCTTTGGACTGAAGGGTCTAGACCAGAAACGTCACCTATTACTTCTCTCCAGAGATACTGCCTGTCCCACTGAGTTACTCCAGCATTTTGTGACTACCTTCGATTTAAACTACCATCTGCAATTCTTTCCTCGGTAATTAAATGACTTTGTTGCAAATCCGTAACTTAGTTTAGTTACGGTTAGCGATACAGCGCAGAATCTGGCCGTTCGGCCCACCGAATCCGCACCGACCAGCAAACACCACACACTAACACTACTCCATAGAAACTATAGACAAGCTACAGTTATACCGCAAGCCAATTAACCGACTAACCTGTACGTATTTGGAGTGTTGGAGAAGAACGAAGATCTCAGAGAAAACCCTCGCAGTCACCTTGGAGAACGGACAAACTCTGCACAGACAGCACCTGTAGTCGGGTCAAACCCAGGTCTCCGGCGCTTCAATCGCAGCAAGGATACAAGGATACCGCAGCCAAGCATCCAATTCTCTGGATGCTTTCAAGAGAGAGAGCTAGATAGAGCTCTTAAAGATAGCGGAGTCAAAGGGTATGGGGAGAAGGCAGGAACGGGGTACTGATTGTGAATGATTAGCCATGATCACATTGAAAGGCGGTGCTGGCTCGAAGGGCCGAATGGCACACTCCTGCACCTATTGTCTATTGTCTATTTTCGACTGTCTATTTCACTGAGTGAATACGAGATAGGTTTTATGAGCTCTAAATTGTGAGATCAATGAAAAGGGAAGATGTTCATAATCTATTAATTTTTTTCCGCGAAATAAAGTGGAATTAGTACCCTGCCGAAGATTTGGAGTTTTGTGGTAGCGGTGATGAAGACACACATTCAACAAAAACATGGAAAAAAAACAAAGTTGATATTTCAGGTGGAAGTGGAAGGGCATTCGAGGTCGAATGCTATCTTTGCTTCTTTTCTGCAGCCGGATTGTGTCTAGATTTTTTTCATTTTATATCAGAATCCCACCATGTGCATTTTTTCCATTATGGAAATAAAATCAGGATTAGAGAAGCAAAAAAAAAAAATGAAGTAAGGATCAAAGATAAAGATGTTTAACTGGAAGCGAGTTTTTTCAGAGACTGGGGAAATGAAAGTGAAACAAGAATTACGTTCTACATAATACGAAATGCGAAATAAAAATGTTTCTACCAGAGAAGGTGACAATGCATCATTTTTGGAACATTCATTTACAAGACATCAAACTGACCAGCAAGCAGCGTCAAAGATTTTTCTGGAGAAAATTTGAGCGAGATTCAATTGAAATAGCAAAGGCAGTTTAAAATGCGAAGTGAATAAAAGGACAAATAATATATTGGAGTGATGGTAAACTAGAAAGAAGAGAAATACGTTTCGCTTAGGTAGAATTTTCTTTATCCAGAGAGAATGAATACCCGAAAAAGAATATTAAGGGAAATTTACTCGCACAATTGATGGTTAACTTTTTTTATCGACGGGGAACAATAGAGAACTGAATAGTTAAAATTTCAGAACACGATCAGTGATGAATTATGCAGCTGCAGCGAATTGGGTTCTGATGGGGAAGTAAGTTTTAAGGATTTCAAATGATGTTTCTTCGCGCAAAAACATTTCTTCACATATGGTCGTGAATCTCAGATATGTTGCACTCTGAATTGTTGTGGCACGTGGATAAGCGGGGTTACGTAATAAGGATTATGATATATTTATGGAAGATCGAGCAATTAATGGTTTGCGGGAAGTGTCTCGGAAGGGGTGACGAGGCCAGGAACAGATCAGACGATCAAATCGAATGGCAAACTAAGCTGGAGGGGACATGTGGTCAACGAGACTTTCAGAGGACTTTGATGAGGCGGCACATCAACTGTCACGACATAAGTATAATCGGAAGGAACGTATTGGTGTAAATAGATATTAGGCAGAAAACGGAAAGCAACGAGACACCTTGCTTGTGTTAATTTTTTTCAGTTTGGCAAAATGCAATATACGATGTAGGCACTTAAGCATTTACAATTTATATTCATGATTAGCCTGACGGCACAGTGTTGGCTACATTTTCCAAAAATATAATAGAATACCAGACTGAAATTTTCCAAAAATATAATAGAATACCAGACTGAAATTCCGAATACAGTACATTTGATCGAAAGAAGTCGAATGAATCACTGCTTCACCTACAAAGCTTGTTCACGTGCTTGGGTCATGGGAGGGTAAAACGTGAAAGGACGTGTTTCATCGATGTAAGAGAAAATATCACAAGGCGTGGAGTGGTTGGTGGTGTCGGAAAAGTGGCAATTTCTTCAACCAACCTTTCTGTGGGTTAATGATTTTCTTCTCCCTGCTTCACGGAGCTGACGAATGGGTTGGGACATGGCACTTAAGACCTAAACATTTTTCTCTCTGGCCCACTGAATATATTCTGTTTTATTTTGCTCCAGAATTACCGACCGGACTATTCGAAAATACGAAAATAAGCGTACAACTTTATTTCAAAGAGAAGGTAGCCCCGTCATGTGCCATTAGGAGATCTGTAAGTGGTCGAAACTTCCTTCTTTAAAAGTTGGTGGAAACAGAATTTTGCACTGTTTTAAATTCATGATAACGAAAAGGATTAAAGGGCCTCTTCAGTGGACAGAAGTTCGGAGTTGATCTGAAACATAAATTGCCGAAAAGGCACGTTGGGCCGAGTGCTTTACTTGCGTTCCTGGAGGAACAAGAGGCTGCAGAGGCTGAAATATTGATTAAAAATACAAAGTGCTGGAGAAACTCAACGACAACGCAGCATCTGTGGAGGGACATTGATATACGTCCTATCAATACGAGACCCCTCGTTAGCCTGAAGAATGTCCCGACCAAAAATTCGAACTCCCATTTCCCTTCACAGATGCGTCTGTTTTTTAAAATTTTGACTCCTCCACAGATGCTGCCTAACCCGAGTTATTCTTCTACGCTTTCGATTGTCGCTCAAGATTCTAGCATCTGCAGTCTCCCGTGCCTGCGTTTTCAATTTGGATGTTAGAAATAAAATGTGGCCTCTAACTAAAGCTATGGCAATGCTTAAAGGAACGTCACGCTTCTATCCAATCAAGTGCTCGTAGTTATAAGAAAAATGATCAATGATTTGCCGTGTTTAAAAAGAGTTCTACACGACCTGAATTTATGAAACATAACCATATCGTATCTGTCTGATTTACAAGATTTTTTATGGATGAGGATAAATATCCTGGACCAGCGAGTGGCCCAAACACTAAATCAAGTCAAGTTGAAGATTGGAAAGGAGAAAGTAATACCGTCGTTAAAATGAGCACTCGAGGTAAAAACGAATAACGTGTATCATAATGTTCTTCTCAGAAAATAAAATAATGTATGCATTGAAGTTATGATAAGCCGCCAAAGGCAGCTGTAAGTCTTGTAAAGAGTCACGAGATTGTCAGCGTAAGCCCTAAAGTTCAGGGCCAGAATATGATGAAGTTTTCACGCATTTGGTTTATCATATATTAAAATACATGTGGCACGTACATGGGGAGGATAGGTTTAGAAATAAATGGGCCAAACGCAGGCAGGAAGGATTGTTATCGAGGGGAATGGTGATCGGAATGGGTACGTTGGGCCGAAATCCCTTTTTCCACGCTGTATCACACTGTGACTCTCTATTGAAGGTGACAACCTTGCATTTCAATGATAAGACTGAACGAAAGAGCGTCGCACAAATATATACACCTTGTTCGGAGAATTACCGTGGCCTGTCAAATTGTAGGTATCCCTTTTCATATAGCGCACAGAAGATGATAGCTCTGAAGTTCTGTTTTGAAAGAGACATGTTGCTAAATTTATTTGAAGAAAAGACGCAAAATAACTAAATAGGAGACATAATTTGTCCCATTTTAAGATATATGCTTTGAATAAAAGATACAGATAATATTTTGTGCGAGATAAACTCTGGGTTTTTGCACAGAATATTCAGCTCAAGTTAAGAAAAACAAATACAATCAAAAGCAATGTAGAACTTTTTAATTCCAGAACATAAGTCTTCTTACGATTTCACATCGCAGGCACTGAAATCTAATTTTCTTAATAATCAAATGCAATGTCGAATTATAGATCTGCAAATTCGTTTCGATTGTCTCAAGATCATTCCCAAGATATAATCTTTAGCATTTCCACGGTATTTTATATTTCATGATTGCCTGTTTCAAAATTTGTATGTTATTGACTGGAGGCATTGACTCTGATGCCTTATCACGTGATTTTAACATTCCTGTTCCAATAGAAAAGAAACCTGGTGGAGGCCAATCAGGTATATTGATTATATTTCAGTATATGCAGCAACTTAACAAAGCACCAGAGAACAATGACATCCCATTAACAGCTTAAAACGTCCACCAAAAACGCACCTTGGCTACAATGTCATTTTCTATTCACGGATCGAACCGCCTTTGTAAGTTGCACACCATGAAACATGTTAATTTGTACATGATCAATGAAAACCAAATCCGACAAAAAAACAACAAGCGAGCGGACAGTGTGGCATTTAGAAGTATAATCAAATATTTAAAATTGATCGTGCGTTTTATTATTTCTTTGGGAGATTATTTGAACATGAACTGAAAAAATAGTCAGGTTGGAGGGGGGGGGGGGGGGCAATTCTAATGTGCACAGCCTGAGGCCAAATAAGTGGGCCCTTTCAGGGCATGGTGCAGTAAATGGTACCAAGTTTGAGAATCCTAGAAGACCATTCGACATGGTCAGCAATATCATAAATTATGGCAATCAGCATCGCCAATCAAAAAATAAATGCATCATTGAAAAATAAAGATGCTCGTATAGTGAGATAGAGGAGGAAGACATGCGGGAAGAGGAACTACAAACAATGTTGCCCACAATCTTCACAAAGCTTTTTAACATCTCTCTGTCACAAGCTATTATACCACCTGATTAAAGTCAGCCACTATCATTCCTATTCCCCAAAAAACAGCCCCTGAAGACGTGAATGATTATAGACCGATTACAATTACACCAGTGATTATGAAGTGCTTCGAGAAACTAGTCTTGCATCACATTAGAACTAGACTACCTTCCTCCTTCGACCCATATCAGTTTGCCTACAGAGATAACAGATCGATTGAGGACGCCGTAGCCATAGCAACTCACACCGCACGGTCCCACTTGGAACATCGGGAAAGCTATGTGAGGATGTTATTCATTGATTATCGCTCAGCATTCAACACAATCATTCCGGACATTTTAATCAACAAACTGATTGGCCTAGACATCTCACCCTCCATCTGTACATGGATCAAAGGCTTTCTCACAAACCGCCCACAAATCGGCCCCTACATCTCCTCCTCCATCACACTAAGCACCGGCTGTGTGCTGAGTCCACTCCTTTACTCATTAGACACCTATGACTGTACACCCGCCCACCCGCCCACCCGCCCAACACGATTATTAAATTTGCTGACGACACAACTGTCGTCGGGCTTATCTTAGGTGGGGGGGGGGGGGGGGGGGTCAGCATACAGGGATGAGATGCAGCGACTGTCAGAGCGGTGTTCGGTAAATAACCTGACACTGAACACAACCAAAAAAAATGAGCTAACACTTGATTTCAGGAGGAAACGGGACGCGGACACGGCCCCGCTCTGCATAAATGGGGCGTGGGTGGAAAGGGTGCAGACCTTTAAATTCCTAGGAATCCTCGTATCTGAGGACACCACTGCAACTGTCAAGAGAGCACAACAGAGACTCCACTTCCTGAGAGTGCTCAGGAGGCACAACACCAGGAAGGAGCTGCTGGTGGCCTTCTTCTATCGGGCGACTATTGAGAGTCTATTGACATATTGCATGTCAGTGTGGTGTGCCAGTTGCTCTGCTGCAAATAATAAAACGATCCAAAGAGTGGTAAAAACAGCAGAGAGAATCACCGGCTGCCCACTGCCCTCTATGGAGGAAATTGCCACCTCACGCCACCTCAGCAGAGCCACTAACATCATTAAGGACTCCACACACCCCGGTCACCACCTGTTTGAACTGTTGCCCTCTGGCAGACGTTATAGGTCAACCAAATCACGCACCTCCAGACTAAGAGATAGTTTTTTCCCCAAAGCAATCTGCACACTCAATATGAAATGTTACTGAGTATTATTCATGCTGCACTCTTCCATGCTGCTACCTATCTCGCATTTTACCTTACTATCACCATTGTTTATTGATATATTGCAATATTGATTACTTATCTATTTTAAGCCCTAGTTAAATCACATTGTTTTTAAATTGAGTTATGTGCTTTTATGTTAGTATATTATGCACCAATGGAGTGGCAATAATAGTTTCGTTGTATGCAGTGCTTTCACCGACAAATAGAGGCATTCATTCATTCAGTATTGTGAGTGGGAAAGTGACAAAGTGGTAATTTGCAAACGACAGACGAACTAATCCACAAATATTCACTAACGGCGGTGCGCTGTAGGTGAACCCGGTTTCAGTTTTGCGCTTGCGAATTGTAACTTTGTCGATCTGCACCCTCTCCACGTGACTGCTTAGGTTTCCACCGGCAACTCTCGTTTCCCCCCACATGCGGACGACAGGTAAATTGTGAATGATATACACAAAATGCTGGAATAATTCAGCGAAACAGGCAGCATCTCTGGAGAGAAAAAATGGGTGAGGTTACGGGTCGAGACCTTTCTCCCGACACGAAATGTCACCCATTCGTTCTATGCAGAGATGCTGCCTGTTCCGCCGAGCTACTCCAGCATTTTGTGTGTATGTTCGATGTATCCCAGCATCTGTAGTTCCTTCCTACATAAACTGTAAATGGGTCCGTGGTGCTGGTAAGGAGCAAATAAATCTGGCAATGTGATGTGCTTGCGAGGTGAATGTGCTGCATGGGCGCAAGGACATAAAGAAAAGGGGGAACGACATATGGGATTGCTGCGATGGGAAGCCGCTTAGACTACTCGGGGAGAAGGACCTCCTTCAGTGTCATAGTAAGGAAGAATATGTTTTCAGTGTGTTTTGAAAACTTAAACTCGGTTTGAATTTTTATCAGATTTTCAGAGACAAATCAAAGTTTTAAGTAAGTAACAATGCATCCATATTTTGAGAGAACAATTTAATGCATTGGCCAAACAATTATTGGATGGAAGCATTCAATTTAAACTCTTATAACCTGAAAAGACTTGATGATGGGGAAAGATTAGTTTTTACACTAAATTTCTTAACAAGTAATTAAAGTGTTTCGCTACATTTGGAATATAATCATCACTCTAGAATAGCAGTCCATACCAAACTAATTCTGCAAGTGCCTTTGTTTTTTAATGGGCCTAAGCATTTTCATGCTCACAGCTCAGCAATAATTTCAAGGTCTGGCTCTATTTTCTTGAGCAAGACATTCAGTTGAATTATTTTTCTTACTTGTACTGTTATTGCACAACGAAATCAAAGACATGTCAAACGAAGGATTAATGCCTGACATTGTTATCGGTCAGTTGTTGGTCCTTTCCTCTTGTTTCCATTCCCACTCTTTCCGCCAGTTTGTGAATGGACGTGAATTGACTGCGCCATATTTATGAATGGGCTTGATCTCTGGATACCTCGAACGCTTTTGGTAGAGCTTTACAGGCAAGGATATCTTCCTATTCTTGTTAATTAATTCTTGGACCCTCAATGCATTTTCATGAAACCAGTCGTGCTGTTCATTCGATTCGAGCGCTCGAATCTTTCCTTGTGTAGCTTTTTGATTGAAGCGATCTTTCGCAGTTCTTCTTTGTTGAAAATCGTCAAGTTCTTAGTGCTGCGCTCTTCGTGCTGCTTGACCGGATCTTGCGTCGTCTGATATTATTGTGCATCGCCGAACATTGCGATGCTGTCTCCATCAGTTGTAGAGACAAAAGGAGGTTGGCCAACAATTATCAATACATACTATGGCATAGATATGGGAATATTCTCTCACTCACAAGTGTGTATTCGCTATTGCTTAGACGTCCAACTAACCTGGATGTTAGTCGTGTCAATGCTATACTCAATGTAATTCGTGAGAAGGATGACTTGATTAGGGTTAGCTTTCCCTACAAAACCCTCCCCCCCAAATTGCGTAATACCTGATCTCCAACAGGCTTTCTGCTGGAGTGGGTCAATGCAAGTACGAATGGGAAATTGTTCAACCCATGCTTCATCGATCAAGAACCAATATCACTTCAATCTCAATAGTCAGGGTAAATGTGTAAGTCAGTGCCTGCATAAGAGTGGAGGCAGGGATCCAGGTCGTCGCCTGCTTAAATAATTGAAATCTATGAGAAAGTGACGATATATTTGGTATCCAGAGAACCAACCTGTCACTTCTTACAAATTTGTCATAGAAAGTAAACGTGTATTTATTGAAACCTGGCAGTATAAGCCACGTGTTATTTCCCCGGGGCCAATCCTCTAACAAACGGAGGTGTAGCAATAAATAGTGGACTCTTGAGGAAGTGCGAATTTGAAGATCTTCTTGCGTTTGAGGCCACAGAGGTTATGAAGCTGTTTCTGCTTCTGCTTCTGCTGTCTCTGTTTATTGTCTTCGCCTGACTGAGGTCAGTTGACAAGGCTCACCACGGGGAGGTCGACAACATGAGCCCCAATTTGAAGATAAGTGCTGATCATTGGACGAAAGGGCTCCCAGTCCTGCTTTTGCTATTTTATGACATGGAATGTGTGCAGGAAGCAATTTAGATCACTATAGCGATACCACCAAACATGATTCTGCGACAGCCTTTAACCCGTCGAAACACAAGCAAACAAACGTCAGCAATTTTTCCTGGATAACATGAGTACACAATGACATACAATCGGTTTTTAGGGGTGGCAGATGAGCATGCGGCGGATGTTGATATTAGGGGGAAAAACGCTATGTCGTGCTCACTCTTGTCAATAAATTAACAGGCGAGCAGAGCGAATTATTCAGAAATGTTCAGAAATAGCCAATAGAAAATTCTGAGGTTCATTGCAGCACCTTTCCCGTTATTGCTTAAATCGGAGAAATAGCATGCAGGATGCCATGGGAACTTCGACTCCCTTCCTCAGAAGCATGTAATAGAAGCTCAGATGTTTCGTCAAATGGTCGCATCAACTCCGAAACTATCCAGAAACACTAGAAATAATTACTGCCAATAATTTCTGGGCAGCGGTAGAACGGCGGGATCGCGCCGCAGCGGTAGAGTTGTTGCCTCACAGCACTTGCAGCGTCGGAGACACCGGTTCAATGCCGACTACGGGACTGCGTGAACGGACTTTGTCCGTTCTCCCCGTGACCGCGTGGAATTTCTCCAAGATCGCCCCCCCTCCCACTCCAAAGACGTATACGTATGTAGGTAAATTGGCTAGGGAAAAGTGTACATTCTCCCCCGTGTGTAGGATAATGTTAATGTGCATGGATCGCCTGTTTCCACGCTGTTTCTATAAAGTAAATTAAAGTACATCTCTTACTGAGTATGTGGTTCTATATTGACTGAAATACCCAGCCCAGTATCGGTAGAAGTAGAATAAAAGAAGACTTTCTCGATCCCACCGGGACTTTCCAAGAGTGGTGGAGACATCGTAACTCCTTCATATCACGTTTTGTACTTCGATTCTCAGGCCGATAATTCACGGGTCATGTCGTGCTTGTCCATCTCTAGCGTCTTCGCCTGCTCCCTTTTTTTCTCCCTGGGTGACATTTCGACTTTTGCCCAAATCATTGTCGAATCACCAGGGGTTGACTAAGAGGTTCTGAACAGCGGCGGGCCATAAGAGGGAGGATGATACGGCCGCGCCCGCAGAACACAATAATTTTCATCGGCATTCAAAGCTATCAATGCTCCTTTTTATTGAATATATCTGGGATAATCTGCGATTTTTAGAAATGGCATGGATAAAAAATATACAGTATTAAAACGCAGTGAAGTTTATTGACCCAGGAGAAAGAGTTAACTTTGTTTAAAGCATAAATTACTTTTAAACAAAGAAAATAGAGACCCATAGGTAAGACGCACATCTGTAAATATCCTTCACAACACCTGTTCACGTGATCATCAATCATTAGCTAACGTAATACTGAGCAGGAAGATGCGAAGTGCTTCGATGCATCCGGTTGGTTTGCTTAAGCAGTGTTGCTGTGTACGGCGATGAAGCAGGGGTTCAGATGGGGGATTCCACCTTGAACTTCGCACCTTAACGCTGCCCACGAATTGCACGGCGCAGGTGGATACATCGGAGATGAACTGACTCCGCAATAGCATATCATTTGAAGAGACGGTTAGCTGTGCGTACGATTTAGTCTCATATTTGGTGGCGCATCACCACTATAAATTTTATACCTCCTTAATTTGTCTACCCTTTGTACTTCTTTATTGTACTGTATTAAACTTCACGCGTGGTCGACCAGTTCAAATGCATTTCTCTAAACGGGAGTTTAATTGGACGATGAGCTTCCTCGAAGAAGTAACAAATTTACACCCAATTGGCATTTTTCCTATCCGGATGCTCTGATAAAACGCCTCTTTCCTCGACCATCCTATTAACTAAAATGTTAGAATGAAATGATATATTAGGAAGATAGCCGGATCATCCCAGCCCTATTTGTATACAAACCGTTGTCAACGCCATAATCATAAGGTCATAAGTGATAGGAGTAGGATTAAGCCATTCGGACCATCAAGCCTACTCCGCCATTCAATAATTGCTGATCTATCTCTCTCTCCTATCCCCATTCTCCTGCCTTCTCCCCATAACCTCCACACATGTACCAATCAAGAATCTGTTTGTTTCTGCATAAAATATATCAACTGACTTAGCCACCACAGCCTTGTGTGGCAAATAATTCGACAGACTCACCACCCTCAGACTAAATACATTTCTCCTCATCTCCTTCCCAAAAGAATGTCCTTTAATAATATTTGCATAGATTTCGAAACAAGTAGAGGACCGTACCTGAATATGATAATTATATTTTGGTTACTAGGTGATACGGTGGTATTCTCTCAAGCCAAACGATGTTTGTATCTATTTCAAGTAGCTTATATGACTCACATAAGTTTTACCTCAAACTTTATGTTCCTCTGTTGCAGTTCCAAGAAGACTCAAAAGGGGTAAGTAATTGCATGATGCATAACAGGTATAACAGGTATAACAGAGCTTTATTTGTCGTTCGGTACCGAAGTACCGAACGAAACTACATAGCAGTCATAGAAAAAAAAAAGAACACAAGACACATAACCCCAACACAAACGTCCATCACAGTGACTCCAAACACCCCCTCACTGTGATGGAGGCAACAAAACTTCCACTCTCTTCTCCACGCCCACGGACAGACAGCTCGTCCCCGACCGACCCGCCCAGTCCCCGCACCGGGCGCTGAAACGTCTCGCGGCCGAACCGGGCGATGAAAGGCCCGCGACCAAGCCTTGCGCAGCTAAGTCCCGTGGTCGAGCCGCACCGGGCGATGTCAAGTCCCGCAGCCGAGCCGCACCAGCGGTGAAAAGTCCCGCAGCCGAGCCGCACCGGGCGATGTAAAGCCCAGCGGCCGAGCCGCACCGGGCGATGTTAAGTCCCGCAGCCGAGCCGCACCAGCGATGTAAAGCCCCGCAGCCGAGCTGCACCGGGCGATGTTAAGCCCCGCAGCCGAGTTGCACCGGGCGGTGTTAAGCCCCGCAGCCGAGTTGCACCGGGCGGTGTTAAGCCCCGCAGCCGAGCTGCACCGGGCGATGTTAAGCCCCGCAGCCGAGCTGCACCGGGCACTGTTAATATCATATCATCATCATATCATATATATACAGCCGGAAACAGGCCTTTTCGGCCCTCCAAGTCCGTGCCGCCCAGTGATCCCCGTACATTAACACTATCCTACACCCACTAGGGACAATTTTTACATTTACCCAGCCAATTAACCTACATACCTGTACGTCTTTGGAGTGTGGGAGGAAACCGAAGATCTCGGAGAAAACCCACGCAGGTCACGGGGAGAACGTACAAACTCCTTACAGTGCAGCACCCGTAGTCAGGATCGAACCTGAGTCGCCGGCGTTGCATTCGCTGTAAAGCAGCAACTCTACCGCTGCGCTACCGTGCCGCCTTAAGTCCAGCGGCCAAGCCGCACCGGGCGATGTAAAGTCCAGCGGCCAAGCCGCACCGGCGGATGTAAAGTCCAGCGGCCAAGCCGCACCGGGGGATGTTAGGCCCCGCAGCCGAGCCGCACCCCGCGCCGTGAGGATGGCATTAAGGCGGCACAATGGCGCAGCTGTGGAATTGCTGCCTAATAGTTCCTGCAACGTGGGTTGGATACTAACTGCGGGTGCTGTTTGTAAAAAGGTTCCACGTTCTCCCTGTGACCGCGTGGGTATGCTTAGGCTGCTCCGTTTTCTAACCACAGGTTTTAAGGTTTTTAAGTTAATCGGCTTCGGTTACATTGTAAAAGAAAATTCCCCTCCTGTGAAAGACAGTCCTAGTGCACTAACACTGTCGCTGGTCGCCGTGGATTCGATTGGCTGAATTGAGTCCTTCCGCCCTGTATCACTAAAATCAAAAATAAAGTATTGCTTCTGGTGGGATTGGTAGTTGAACATTTCCATTCTTTGGTGATTTAGCAGTGTTTTTCTTCAACGTGTTATTTGTTTCAAAGTTACGGTGTCACTCCCTACTCTTCCATGCTGCTCGATTGCAAAATAATTTCTATAAAAAAAACAGACATTCTTTTGCCTCTCCCAAATGCTTATGATTTGTATCCCCAGCTCTTCACGGCGCACGAACACAACTAAACCAGATACCAAACTGCAACCTCGATACACTTTGCATTGGCGGTTTAACGGTTACGGTCCTCCAGCGATTTGTTCAGCATTTGATTAAGCTCTGAATTATTTATCGTGTGATCTTGGAAACCGCTGATTACGGTCCTCTTGTTCAAATATTATACTTTGAAATGTTGGATTTTTGAAAGTATTTGAGTCTTTTTTTCTGTCTCTCTGCTCCCGTCGTTGCTCGAAGCGGGAATAACGTCTACTGAATAACTAAATTTACAATAGACACAAAATGCTGGAGTATTTCAGTGGGACAAACAGCATCTCTGGAGAGAAGGAACCGATGACCCTTCTTCAGACTCGACCCGAAACATCACGCATTCCTTCTATCCAGCGATACTGTAGATGGTGTGTTACTCCAGCATTTTCTGTTGATCTTCGATGTAAACCAGCGCCTACATTTCCTTCCTACACTAACTAAACCCTATCGTTGTGCAAAGTTATGTTACAAGCGGGTCCCTCGATGTTAGACAGTGGAATAATTTTTTAAAGGTTCAAAATTTTTGTTCGCAAATAGAAACAAAATGCAGCAGTCGCCCAGCAGATGAAGCAGGAAATGGATTGGTAACATTTCAGGTCGAACCCATTCTTCAGAATTATTAGAGGGGAAGGAACAGGAAGCAGGACAATTCAGGGCCGGGAACAGATGATATCAGGCAGGGTTAGTCCGATAGGCCGATTGTTGGTTGAGGACGGTGAGACCGCAAGAAGGATACAAGAAACGTCATCTATCCATTTTCTCCAGAGGTGCTGCCTGACCCACGGAGTTAATCCAGTGTTCCACCGTGTTGTGTCTATTGTTGTTATAAACCAGCATCGGCAGTCTCCTTTGATAGATTTTGAATTTTGACCGCATTTATTTAGTGTTGAAACCAGAGAGCGCAAAGGATGGTCACTCAATCAAGGCAAGCTTAATGACAGTCGAAACATTCATTCTTAACAATCCCTATGCACCTCCTTCAAGAGCAGGTGGATTTATCCCCAGTTTGGCTTGCAGTGTTTCCTGACACCAGTTGCGTCCTTCTCCGAGGTGAAATCCCAAATAAAGAATGTCCCACGCGCTACTCCATATTCTTCAAACACGATCGTCAATATCCTCTAAAATGTGCGTCGCGCACATTCTTTTGTCATTATGCCAGCTCGCTGATTCTTCCTGGTATGCATCTTACATAATCTCCCCAAGCCCTGTTGCTCAAAAGACCTTGGCCACCACCTTCCCCTGCACGACCAATACATCCTCAGATCAGTCACAGAGTTACCGAAAGAGACTCCGGGACAACTGGCCCCTGATTAAAATCGCATCTACACTGGCACCACCTGCCGCATGTGTCCCCTATCCCTCTAAACATTTCTGATCTATGTACATGTCGAAAATATAATTTAAATGTTATTATAGTACCTGCCCCATCTATTATCTCTGAAAGCTCGTTCCATATAACCACATCCTTCTGTTTAAAAAAGGCGCCCCTCGTGTTCCTATGAAATCTCGTGACTACACATCCACGGCATGTACTATTTTTGAGCACCGATTTTATTTGGGCTATTAATGCCGCGACGTACGCTACAATACGGCGCAACGTGCTGTCATGGGTATGCCACGAGGGACCAAGTATGCTGTGATACAGTGCATTCAGAAAGTATTCAGACCCATTCACCTTTTCCACATTTTGCTATTTTATAGCCTTATTTAAAAAATTGTTTTAAAAAAAATCCTCAATCTCCACACAATACCCATAATAAAAAAGCGAAAACAGGCGTTTCGAAATTTTTGCAAAGTAATTAAAAATAAATAACTGAAATTTCACATTTACATTAATAATCAGACCCTTTACTCAATACTTTCTTGAGGCATCATTGGCAGCGATTACAACCTCAAGTCTTCTTCGGTATGACGCTGCATGTTTGGCACACCTCTATTAGGGTAATTTCTCCCATTCTTCCATGCAGATCCTATCAAGCTCTGTCAGGTTGGATGGGGAGCGTCGATGCACAGCTATTTTCTGGTCCCTCCAGAGATGTTCGATCTGGTTCAAGTCCGGGCTCTGGCTGGGCCTCTCAAGGACATTCCCAGAATTGTCACGAAGCCACTCCTGAGTTGCCTTGGCTATGTGGTTAGGGTCGTTGACCTGTTGGAAGGTGAACATCTGCCCCAGTCTGAGGTCCGGAACGCTCTGGAGCAGGTTTTCATCAAGGATCACTCTGTACTTTGCTCCGTTCATCTTTCCCTCGACCCTAACTGATCTCCCTGTTCCTGCCGCTGAAAAAACACTCCCACAGCATGATGCTGCCACCACCATGCTTCGCCGTAGGCATGGTATTGGCCAGGCGATGAGCGGTGCCGCTTGACAATCAGGCCAAAGAGTTCAATCTTTGTTTCATCAGACCAGAGAATCTGGGTTTTCATGGTCCATTAGGTGCCTTTTGGCAAACTCCAAGCGGGCTGTCATGTGCCTTTTTCCTGGGGAGTGCCTGCCGTCTGGCCACTCTACCATAAAGGCCTGATTGGTGGATGCTGCAGATATAGTTGTCATTCTGGAAGGTTCTCCCATCTTCACAGAGGAACTCTGGAGGTCTGTCAGAGTGACCATCGGTTTCTTGTTCACCTGCCTGACCAATGCTCTTCTCCCCCGATTGCTCAGATTGGCCGGCTCTATGAAGAGTCCTAGTGTTTCCAAAGTTCTTCCATTTAAGCATGACAGAGGCCAATGTGCTCTTCTGGATCTGCAATGCTGCAGACATTGTTCTATACCCTTCCCCAGATCTGTGGCTCGACACAATCCTGTCTGGAGGGTCTACGGACAATTCCTTCGCCTTCATGGCTTGGTTTTTGCTGTGACATTCACTGTCCACTGTGGCACCTTATATAGACAGGGGTATGCCTTTCCAAATCACACCCAATCAATTTAATTTACCACTGGTAGACTCCAATCTACCTGAAGAAACATCCAAAGGATTTAAAAAAATGGAAACAGGATCAACATTAGCTCAATTTTGAGTGTCTTAGCAAAGGGTCTGAATTCTTATGTAAATGTGATATTGTGGCGCGTCGATAAGCCCGAAATGAAGGCGAGGAACCAGGTACTTCGGGAGGGATTTTATTAGCTGTTGTTCGCTTGTCCAGTCGGGTCTGCAAGAGAGCGATCGCGTCCAAACTCCTCCCCTTTATCCTTGTAGCAAAGGGCCGCCCCAGGACTGGTCCATTCTCGTGCCGAAGGATTCGATAGTGATATGGCCCGACCCATGGGAGCCGCCACAGGACCTCCCCCCCCAGAACAGGAGGCACCGGCAGCCGCACAACCCGACCGGACAGCCTACGGACGTCGGCCGAAAGAAGGGCCGGCGGAAGCACAGGGCGAAGGACAGGTGGAAGGAGCCGCAAAGGGGAGCGACATGACGGCCGAGACTGGGCTAGCGGCACCGGCTGGTCAATGTCCAAATGTGCCGGCTTTATGTGGTCATTCGACAAAGCCTCCGGCCGGCCCCCCATGACCAACACAAGGGTTGTCTGACCGTGCTCCAGCACTCGGGACGGGCCCTCATAAGGCCGCTGGAGCGGCGTCCAATTGAGGTCAATGCGCAGGAAAACAAAGGGGCTGTCCCGGAGGGCCGATGGAACGTGCGGGCGGAATATCCCGTGGCGGGACGTCGGCACGGGCGCGAGCCTGCCAACTCGCACGCGAAGGCGCTGTAGGGTGGATGAGCGCGGTCCCTGCTGCCCCGGCGCCGACGGCACGATCTCCCCGGGCACCGTGAGCGGCGACCCGTAAACGAGGTCCGCCGAAGATGAGGCCAAGTTTTCCTTCGGTGCAGTTCTGATGCACAGCAAGACCCACGGCAGTGCGTCCATCCAGTCTGGGCCGCAGATTCGCGCCTTCAGCACTGCCATGAGCTGCCGGTGGAACCTCGCCACCAGGCCGTTTGCCTGCGGGTGATAGGCCGTGGTGTGGTGCAGCCGCAAGCATAACAGGTGAGCCATGGCCGACCACATCTCAGAGTTGAACTGTGGCCCCCAGGACGAGGAGACATCCACCGGCACCCCAAAGCGAGCAATCCAGTGCGTGGATAACGCACGAGCGCATGTAGCTGTCAATGTATCGGCTAGCGGTATGGCCTCCGGCCACCGCGTGAAGCGGTCCACCACTGTGAGGAGGTACGTGATGCTCCGGGAAGGCGGGAGATGCCCCGCAATGTCCACGTGCAGGTGGTCGAACCGCTGGCGTGGTAGGCCGAACTCCTGGAGGGGCGCCCGGACGTGGCGCTGGAATTTTTGCCGTCTGCAACGGAATACATGTGCTGGCCCAGTGGCCAACCTTGCGCAGACCATGCAACATGAACTGTCGTGCCGTCGTCGCCCGGATGGATGAGTGAGCCAGCCCGTGGGTCACGTCGAAAACACTGGCGCCCGGCGGCAGGGACGATGGGTTGCAGCTGACCGGACGACAGATCGCAAAGTATTGTCGCTCCTCCAGGGCCGAGAGGGACATCCTCAAGGCGGAGACCGGAGATGGCAGTCCGGTAGACAGGCATCTCACCGTCCGTGAGCTGATCCTCCGCCAGGGCAGAAGAGTCAATGCCGGGCACCCCCTCGAAAACGGCGTCGATGGCGGGGCGGAACAATGCGTCGGCCACCCGGTTCTACTTCCCCTCGATGAAACGGATGGAGGTAGTGTACTCCGAAATCTACGCCAACTGGCGCTGCTGTCGTGCGGCCCACGGGTCGGAAACCTTTGCCAAGGTGAGCGGCTTGTGCTCCGTGTAAGCGGAGAGTGGGCGGCCCTCGAGGAAGTAGCGGAAGTGGCGCACCGCCAGGTACAGAGCAAGGAGCTCTCAGTCGAATGCGCTGTACTTCCTCTGTGCGTTGTTGAGGTGCCGGCTGAAGAAGGCCAGGGGCTGCCAATGCCAGCCAGTCAGTTGTTCCAGCACGGCAGAAACCACCGACACCGAGGCGTCCACCGTAAGGGCGGACGGGGCATTCTCCCGCGGGTGAACCAGCAGCGCCGCCCGAGCAAGGGCCTCCTTCGCGCTGTCAAATGCTGTTACCACTCGTCGGTCCACTCGACGTCCTTACGCCTACCCGCCAGAAGATGATATAGCGTCCACATGATGTGGGCTGTGGATGGCACAAAAAGGTGACAAAAGGCCACCATGCCGACGAACTCCCGCAGGCCGCGCACAGAGGATGGACGGGGAAACCGGCCGATGACGTCGGCGTTGTCCGGCAGGGGAACCGCTGCTTGTGAAGTCACACGGTGGCCGAGAATGTCGATGGTGGTCATCGCAAACCGGCACTTGGCGAGGTTGATAGCCAAACCATGCTCGCTGAGCCGCTATCAGAGCTGCCGGAAGTGGGCACAGTGCTCGTGCCGCGAGCGGCAGGCCACCAAGACGTCGTCGAGGAAGACGAACAAAAAATCAAGACCGCGACACATTAACCGTTGAAATGCCTGCATAGCATGCTGCAGGCCGAACGGCATCTGCCCGAACTCGTACAATCCAAACGGGGTGATGATTTCCGTCTTGGGCACATCCTCCGTGTGGACCGGGGACTGGTTATAACTCCGCATCAAATCCACTTTTGAGAATATAGTAGCTCCGGCCAAACGGGCGTTGAAGTCCTGGATGTGGGGCACGGTGTATGGGTCTGCGGCAGTAGCGGCATTTAGCCACCGATAATCCCCGCAAGGCCGCCAGCTTGCCTTGGGGACGATGTGGAATGTGGACACCCATGGGCTGTTGGTAGGGCTGACGATCCCCAAGGACTCCATCGTGCGGAACACTTGCCGTGCCAGACGTAGCTTAACAGGCGGCAGTCGGCGTGCTCTCCCGTGGAGGGGTGGGCCGGTAGTTAATATGAAATGCACCACCGCGTGCTTGGGGGTCGACGACCGGATTTGCGGGGTCATGATGTCTGGGAATTCAGCCAAGACCCGAGCAAAACAGGAACCCATGGATGACACAGCGCGTGCAATCGGCTCGTCCAGACTCAGCGCGATTCGCTCCATCGTGGCGGCGTGGACTAAGAGCTGCCGCCTGACGTGCACCAGGAGGGAGTGAGCCCGGAGGAAGTCGGCACCGAAGAACGCCTGGGAGACGTCGGCGATGGTAAACTGCCACGAGAAATGACAGGATCCAAAAACGATCTGTACCGTGCGAACCCCATATGTCCGGATGGGGCTGCCGTTCGCCGCGGTGAGGACGGGTTCCCGCTTACCAGAACGAATGTCAGCCAGGGAAGGGTGGGTGGGGGGGGGGGGGACGCTCAGCACCGTCCCGGTATCCACGAGGAAGCGACCCCGGAGCGCCGATCCCACGCAAAGTGGCGGTGAATCTGGCCGGCCGCCGCGGGGACTATTGGCAGCCGGCTCCGGCTTTTCCCGGGAACGTGCACGGCTGTCGGCATTGTCGGGCTGCAGCACCCCAGCACTGGTAGTAATGGCACTAGTGCCTCCTGCCGGTGCTGCTTGGATCCTGCTGGTGCGGGGCTGCGGGTGCGGGACCCACAATGGCCGCGGGGGGCGATCGCAGCTGTCACTCCTTCCAGAGCTCCCCCGCCCAACCGGAGGAAATCGGGCGCTGCCGGAGTGACGGCCAGCGCGCCGACATCATTGAGGCGCTCCATCCACAGCGCGTCAGCAGGCCTGCGGAGGGCCCGGGTGTCGTCGAAGGAGACGTCGGTGAGCTGCAGGCGGATGTCGGCCGGCAGCAGATGCAGGTAAGTATATTCAAACATTAGGCACGGCCTATGGCCACCCAACAACGCGACCATTTCGTTAAGGAGGCTTGATGGTCGCCGTTCGTCTAGGCCCTCCAATGAAGGAGCCTGGAAGCCTCACTCTTCTCCTGGTATTTATTCCCCGCTGTGCAGGATGAGCTAGAGATTGATATGGGGCACATTCGACTGCTGGTAGCTCTGGCACACCCGAATAACCCGCAATTAAAAATTGATTTCTTCACATCAGCTGAATGACTGTTCTTCCAGCATCATTAAAACTGTATGAACTTCGGGCTTCAGTACTGTAACGCACTTGTAGGATAATTGATTTATGCGCTTGTTTGGTCTTTACTTTGCAGCGACTCCGGAAGAAGGTACGTAGGCCCTGGTCTTTCCAAAAATAGACACACCCGTCGTCTTTTCAGATCTGTTTCCCATTATTATTTTTTTCTACACTATAAATCACTGGCCAGTGCAATTATCGCAATTCCACAGGCACACGTGAGTAATTACAGCATGCAGAATAAAATTATTTGACTGCCATAAACACATCGACTTTGTTGTCAGAGCGTTGTGAAATTTGATGAATAGGTTGATTACCTACCACATCACAATGAAACGCTGCGGGCACCACCACTACATAATGAAGACCACACCTTTCGTTCTTCTACCTGTTTAGCGCTTGCCGTTGAACCCATATCCTCATTTGCGCAGTAGCGTACCCTTCCGAATATTTTACTATCCATCTGCTTCGTTCATGAACTTACTCATTATCCGTTTACAGAAGCGGAAGCGATTTTACGACGTTCAGGTAAGAAGTTAGAGTGTCTCAGATATCGTCTGAATATCTGACCAGCAGACGTCAAGCGACGATTGCAATATTGGTTTCACTTGAACAGCGAATGTCGGGCAGGACTTTAGTCAACTCTGCGTGGCTGTCAAAATAAACTTTCTCCGATTTATTTTACAAGCAGTTACATTGATTTAAACATTGCACAGCATAATTCATGTTAGTAACGTGAATTTTCCCCTGGAGCCTGGCATTACGAAATAAAACAGACGAAGGAGAGCAGAGATTACCTCTAAATCGGCGAGAACCACCTTTAAGGATATCTAGAGCGTGTATTTGTATCCAGATTATTGGGGTTCTAACGATAATTTAATAAAATGCAACAAAAAAAGAAACGTAATTCACGTCATGAACAAATTAAACTTACTTTCGTTCGTAATATCTTCTTATTTGACCATATATTAGAAATTAACAATTTTATCCATAAAATACATTTGGACAAGTACACGGAAAGGATAGGTTTGGAGAGATATGGGTCAAATACACGCAGGTGGGACTTGTGTAGTTGGGGCATGTTGGGCGGCATGTGCAAGTTGGACCAAAGGGCTTGTTTCCGGGCTGTGATGTTAACCCATTCCTCACAAGATTATCATTGTTTTGGATTATTTAACAAACATTTCCTTTAAAAAAGAAATGGCCACTTTTCCTTGTAGAATCGGAATGGGCGAACCTTTCCACAGGTAAACATTTTGCCAATATTTAGGTAGAAACTATTTTAGAAACATTTTGAAGTATAAATAATTTATTTGCTCACAAGGCCGCAATTCTTTGGGAAACATCCGAAAGCCGAACGTCCCACGATGTTACTTCCAGCATTGCAGTGGAGCAGACAGTGCATAGGCCACATGTATTTTCAAAAACGTCAAAATTACCAAGGGATTAGAGATAGTCGCGTGTTTTTAACAGTTCCATTTCCCGTTCTTTTTTGTGATTATCTCGTTACCTGATATGTTAAATGCGTATGGAGATTTGTAGAATTAATGTTATATAAACCAACCTAAGATGAAAGTAAGAACAGTTTATGTCCAGAAATAACATTGCAGAAATATTAAACAAAAACAAATTCAATTTACAATGGAAATATGAAATACTCCAGAGGATTTAATCTGGAATCGAGTGCATGGATAAATATTTATAGTAATCGTGCGACTCATTTCAAGACATTGAAAAGGATTGGATGTTATTGCCTTAAATTATCTCGGTAGGTAACATTACATGTTCGGCATTATCGGGAAGCGACAAACTGTCAAATGACAGGAAACAAGACGTTATTAAAATGCAAAATAATTCTAAATCGTGCCTCTTAAACATAGTTACTTATTTATTCTCCTCAATTTCACAAATTCCCCCCGCCTGCCCTCCAGCCATTATCTTCTGTCTCACAAGGTATCTTCGGTTTCAAAAGGCTTTGCCGGTATAGGAGATATTTATTAGTCTTCAAAAAAAAACGTAATTCAGTCAATATCTCACCTGCCTTTCTCTACCGTTCACCCCGCCCATTTGTAAGATACCATGCGATTATTGGATGAATCTGGTAATGTAGACAAAGGTGTATTTTGTGGATTTTTTTGTAAAATAAAGACATCTATCATACGAAATTATGGAAATATTTAGCTAAATGCAAGTGATTTTTCTCTACAATACGCGTATTCCATGTATAATGCTGCATTTAACTTATAGAGGAGAAGTTGCGAAGAACAGAAAGTGGTAAACGATGGTATAGAGTTATTGAATGCGCTATTGTCGCATGTGACAAGTCACAGTGAAATTATTTGCTTGCATATCCAAAGTATGCAAAAGTCGCGACATAAGTCGCGACATAATGGCGCTTACACATTCACAATGTACCCCCGTCAATTCCTCTTTAGTTCGCCTCCTCCCCCACAGGTCCTCCTTAAGGTCCTCCTTAATTCTACCCTCTCCCCCACACCAGGTCCTCCTTAGTACTCCCTTCTCCCTCACGCGGTGCCGACCTTTGATACACTGTCTGGCACGTTGCAGCCTTTCCACCGTTCTTGTACCGAAAGTCTGATGTGCGATGGAATATTGTCATGTCCTTGAAATAATACAACTCCCAAAACACCCTAAAAATCGAAACACCCAACCCTCATGAATGGTATTCCACGTACTCCACAACACATACATTTTTCCAATCACATCTTCCTCTCGCAAACTATATGGCATACAGCATTTTTAATGACCCGCGTGCTGTCATTACACCTTAGCAACGTGAATTGTAAGAGAGCGGGCACGGGAGCATGGGCACCTGCATCATATCATTCGCACATATCAGCAAATGTGTTTTTTTTGTTGCAATTTGCGTTTCGGTGGAAATGCCAACAAAATGTGTGCCGATTTTGCTCTTCGTTTTCTTTCAGCACTGCAAACACTGCTGGATGTGTATATCGAAACAGGTATTATTTGACCCCTCCGAAATATTTTGCATTATTTCTCCTTACTTTCTGATTTCACTTAAGACCAAACGCCGCCAAGAGAACAATTGTGCAAACTAGATTTGTTTTAATGACAAAAGGTACCTTTTTAAAATTTGTGAATTTCGACATTCCGAATTCTCACATTGGAAATCTCGATACTCCAGGGACACGTGTGTAACGAGCTACGTTTTGGAGAATACATTGCAGAGTGGACCTGTATTGTTGGCCTATGCCGTTGATCAGCCAAAACGGTGTGCGTCGCACCGTGATGCGAAATATTTGACTGAGCAGTCACCATGATATCGACTTGATCCAAAGTTGCAAGTTCACAAATCCATAAGTTATATGCGCGTGATTAGGCCATCCTGCCCATCGAGTCTCCTCCGTCATTCAATCATGGCTGATCTCTGTCTCCTAATCCCATTTTCCTGCCTTCTCCCCATAACCCTTGTCACCAGGTCTAATCAAGAATTTGTCTATCCCTGCCTTAAAAAAAACACTGACCCCTTTATTATTCGGAACTTTTGAGATAATTGGAGGACACAATATCCGTATTACAGCAATAAATATGTAATGAACATGTGCCAATATTTAAAATGTTTCGCAAATTTGACAGTGTTAGCAAACTACACAAACTACGTATATTACACGTCTCACGAGAGCACCAGATCCCGACTACGCTTTGTGTAAAACCAAACTTGCCCACACATCTCCATTAAACATTTCCCTCTTCACCCTGCAGCTACACCATCTAGGGTTGGACCTTTCCTCCATGGAAATAAGGTTATCACTCTCTATCCTATCTATGACTCTCGCATTTGTATTTACTTCCCTCAAGTCTCCTCTCAAACTCCGATATTTCTGAGAAAACAAGATGTTTATTCAACCTCAACCTGGAGATGAAACACTCTAATCCATGCAGCATTCAGGGACATCTCTCCAATTGCCTGAAAGCCTTAACATCTTTCCTGTAACGGGGCGACCAGAACTGCGCGCAATCTTCAAAATGCAAAATTAATTTGCAGCTTAAAACTTATCATATTAAGTTATTTTGCTGTAACGATTTTTGCAAATGTCTCTGAATAGCAGACTTTCAAAATGACACCATTTAAATTAATTTTTCACTGCATAATAAATCACTGCACGAGAAAAATTACATAGTAATTAACAGTAATCCTTTCAAGAGCATCTAATCTAAGTTATGAGCAACGTAGAAAATATGTCAGAATACTGCATCTGCTCACTCACTCAACCTGTCCAAGTCACCTTGTAACCTCCTAACAACTTCTTCGCAGTGTATACTGCTGCCCAGCTTTATGTCATCTGCAAACTTGTTAGTGTTACTTCTAATTCCATCATACAAATCATGAATATACATTGCAAATATTTGAGGAACAAGCCTAGCGGCACCCCACTCGCCATTGCCTGCCATTCTGAAAAGGACCCGTTTATTCCAACTCGTGGCTTCCTGTCTGCCAACCAATTCTCTATCCATGTCAATACGCTACCCCCAATACTATGTGCTCTAATTTTGCTCACTAATCTCCCGTGTGGGACTTTATCAAATGCTTTCTGATAGCCTAGATACACTACATCCACTGCCTCTCCTTCATCCATTTAACGTGTCACATCCTCAAAAAGTTCCAGAAGATAAGTCAAGCAGGATTTCCCCCTCATAAATCCATGCTGACTTGGACCAATCCTATTACTGCTATCCAAATGCGCCGTTATTACATCTTTAATAAATGACTCCAGCATCTTCCCCACCACCGATGTCAGACTAACTGGTCTACAATTGCCCATTTCCTCTCTCGCTCCTTTCTTGAAAAGAGGGATAACTTTAACTTCCCTGCAATCCACAGGAGCTGAACCTGAATCTATAGAACATTGGAAAATGCTCACCAATGCGTCCACGATTTCGAGAGCCAATCCCGTTCGTACCTTGGGATGCAAAACAACAGGCCCTGGGGATTTATCAACCTTCAATCCCTATTTCTCGCTCAATGCAAAATTCATTCAGTTCCTCTGACCCGCTAGATCCTCTGTCCTCTCGTACACCTGGGTGATTGCTTTTGTCTTCCTTAGGGAAGACAGATCCGAAGTACCTGTTCAGCTTTTCTGCCATTTCCTTGTTACCCATAATCATTTCACCAGTTTCTGCCTTGAGGAACCCACATTTGTCTTTAATAATCCTTTTTCTTAACATACATAAAGAAGCTTTTACTAGCCTTCTTTATATTCTTTATAATCTTGGCCAGCTTACCCTCGTATTTCGTATTGCCCTTTTTGTTACCTTCTGTTGACCTTTGAAAGTTGCCCATTCCTCTGGCTCCCCGCTACTCTTTTCTATGTGAAACATCTTTGCTTTTAGTTTTATTCCATCCGTAACTTCCCTTGTCAGCCACAGATGCCTCTTGCTCCCCTTAAAGTCTTTCGTCCTCTTTGGAATGAAATGACCTGCATCTTCTGCATTATGCCCAGAAATTCCTGCCATTGCTGTTCCACTATTATTCCTGAAAGGATCTTTTTCCAGTCGATCTTGGCGAACTCCTCTCTCATGTCTTCGTTGTCTCCTTTGTTCAACTGCAACATTGAAACCTCTGATTGAACCTTCACCCTCTCAAGTTGCAGTTGAAAACGAATTATGTTATGGCCACCACCTCCAAGCGGCTCCTTTACCGTGAGTTCTCTTATTAAATCTGGTTCATTGGACAACACTAAATCCAGAATTGCCTTCTCTCTGGTAGGCTCCAGTACAAGCTGCTCTAGGAAACCGCCGCGGCGGCACTCTACAAACTCCCTTTCTTGGGGTCCAGAACAAACCAATTGGAAAGACTGGGTTTGTATCCACTGGAATTTAGAAAGATGAGAGAGGGTTTTATAGAAACATATAAAATTATAAAATAACTGGACAAGCTGGATGCATGAAATATGTTCCCAATGTTGGGGGAGTCCAGATTCAGGAACCACAGTCTAAGAATAAAGGGAAGGCCATTTAAAACTGAGATGAGAAGAATCTTTTCACCCAGAGATGTGAATTTGTGAAATTCCCTGCCACAGAAGGCAGTAGAGGCCAATTCACTGGATGAACTTAAAGGAGAATTAGATAGAGCTCCAGGGGCTAGCGGAATCAAGCGATATGGCGATAAAGCAAGCACGTGTTCCTGATTGTGGATGATCAGCCATGATCACAATGAATGGCAGTGCTGGCTCGAAGGGCCAAATGGCTTCTTCCTGCACCTATTTTCCAAGTTTCTATGTTTCAATGTAACAAGTTAAATCGGACAACAGAATTACCTCGTTTAAATTATAAATTATCAAATGAAAATAACTAAAAAATAAATAAGTAATAAACGCTGCGCAAATATTTAAACATTTAGATGCCTGAGGTTGTGCGATAGGGCTGTGTAGTTGGACTGAGACTTGACGTGTTAATTTACACATCATGTTTCGTTCACTTGTTCATAGGAAGTTCAATGAAAAATTAGTAATGGTGTTTGATTTGTATCATTTGCTTTGCAGAGGTTGATATGGAAAAGTTACACAAGGGTAGGCACATGTTTTTTTGTCATCTCTCACGAATTTAATTTTTGCGAGAATCTCGTTTAAGTTCTTTCTTCCTTTCATTTTATGTTTTGCGTTACAGTGCTAAAATATCATCTCCTCACCGTCTGTGCAACCAAGCACTTGTCAGACCGTTTAGTATTCATAGCTGTTGCAAAGAAATCAGTCCCTCGAATCGGTTACCATCTAAGTAGACACAAATATCCGAGTTGAAGTGTTGTTTTCATGCTCCCACATGGGCTAGTTGGGCCGAAGTGCCGATGTCCAAACTGTATCTCTCAATGACTCTATGGCTCTATACACCTGATATTAAATACGTAGCATTTGGATGGAGTACGTCACAATCACATAGCGGAGGGAGGCTTCTTCCGCTCGTTGACTTGTGTAACCATGTAATCTGTAAACAGTGTGGCTGAAGTGCATGCCTAATGTGATACCAAGTAAGACAGTTCCACATCACATCAGAGTGACCCGTAACATCTAAATTTCTTACAAACCATATAGATTCATTGCCAGATATGAAATTCCATACACTCCAACAGAATTACCAATCACTGTATCTGCCAAAATATAATTAATTTTAATTAGAATATGAACGTTTTCAATTTCACATCTATCTGAATGCCTCTTGGGGATTGAAGGAAAAAACGACATATCAGATTTTGAGCTAATTAATGTTTATCGGTGATATTACAGTCAACGAGCTTCCAAAATGTTATGATATACGGATGCTTTGATTCGGATGATTTTATTCGCAGCCTTATCATCGTGTTAACTCCATTACCGATTCATCCAGACGACGCAGATATCATTCTAGATATTGGAACATATAGCCAATGTTATGACTGGCAGTTCCTCATTCAGGATACACCAGTCCGCCCTTTTCTCGTTGGAGTGCCTTTGACTTCAGATTCTGCGCACAGGACAGATGTTGGCTTGCGCTGGAAATCAGTTGGCGTTTCCAACACCAACCGTCCTCCCGGATACGCACTTCTATCCTGCCTCGACCTGTTTCGTCCCCAACTACCGCTGCGATACCCACCATCTCGTCTTCTCCGCCCCTCTTCCTATTCGAATCTCACCTCCTCCCATCGTGCATTCCTCGCCCTCTCACCACCATTCGTAATATGCCCATGAAATCCGCTTACAAGATAATGTGTTAGCCCTGACTCATTGACATCCACTGCGCTGAGGCATAGGGTCAGACCACTGAAACCACCTTGTACCTACCCCTTGACGATGAGCCCAGTGACGAGCACCAGGCCACCACCTTCCAAACTGATCTACTCTACCTGCAGCTGATCCATTCCCTCGGTACACATGTACGTAAGCAAAGACCTCTTAAATAGCATTATCGTATCTGCCTCCAGCATTCCTCCAGCATCACGCTCCAGGCATCCACCACTTTATGTATAAAACTACTTGCCCGCGCATTTCGTTTACAATTTCCCCCTCGCAACTTAATCCAACCCTGGAGCCGTTGACATTTCCACCCCGAGAAAAAGGTTCTGACGGCGTCCTTTATCTATGCATCTTCTAATTTTATATACGTCTCCGTTCAGCCTCTGGTGCTCTGGAGAAAGTAATGCAAGTTTATTAATCTCTTACACTTAATACGCTCTAACCCAGAGAGCATTCCGTTAATATTGTGCAACATCTTCTCTTTGGAGTCCTCAATCTTCCTGTAATGAGGCGATCATATCTGCACACTGTGATGTCAAACTAACGTTTTGAACGAAATTAATGCCTTACTTTTTGTTTGCACAGAATGTGACACCAACAAAGCACAAGATCTAACTTCTGGTAACAACGCAAATGACTGCAGCTGTCATTAACAACCAATCCACGTTGTATTCAACATAATTTTCTTTGTATCTGAATGAAAGTTGAAAGAAAATTACAAAGAATTTAAGAAGGCTGACAAAAAATGCTAGATTAACTCCAGCATTTTATGTTTTCCTTCGGGTTAAACGAGCATCTGTTGTTCCTTCCTGTGCATATGCCGTCTACGAATTATGAGGAAGACATGGCAACTTAAAGATATTTGGCTTTCCAGGTCTAATCCCAAATGGTCCCTGAGGACATCTAGTCTATTCGCTTGCTTGAAATAGTGCAGTGAGAAGAAATAATTTGGTTTTATAGAATAGCACCTTTGGTGAAATATGCAGAGAACTGTTGTTGCTGTTCGTCCTTCGGGTTCGAAGATGACCATTACTTCACTTTCAGTTGGAGGATTGGTGACTATGGGTCCGGAAGTGACTGGTGAGGCCAATCCGGGCCCGGAAAGCACGCCCACGCGTCGGACACAAGTGGATGGCTGCTGCAGTGGAAGTGGATGTAGCCCGGGCCTTGCGCGCGGTGCGTTTCCTCTGGGCCTCTGCAGTGCGTCTGTTCTCTGCTGCACGGGCTCCTGTGGTGAGCTTGCTACGCCAGGTTGGACGGTCCAGAGCAAGAGACTCCCAAGTGCTGAGGTTGATGTCCAAGTCTTTGAGGGACACTTTGAGGCAGTCCTTAAACAGAGAACTAAAAGAACAGGAGTAATGAATCGGCAGTTACGACTCAACTGTTATCTATTGGATAAATAAATGCGTATCGTGTCGCTGTCTTGCAAGCATTTCTGCCTATGGAAGCAGTGGGGTCTACGGAGGCCGTTTCGCAAATAAACGAATGGATATTGAGTTTTCACTTGCCTGTCACTTAAATTCCCTATCCTCAACTCACGATGATCCATATGTCGCCTGCATAGCGTTGATGACACCTAATGTAAATGTGAGGAACAACACCCATTTCTCGTCCATGGGCGTCAGGTCTCCATTTCAAGTGGAGCAATTGGCAACCATCTTTCCTTGTTTTAAAAAAAATCTGGAATGGTCTGTTTCTCTGAGAAGTAAATCATCTAAAATGTTAATTCGGCTTATCTTTCAATGTCCCCTGAGACATTGATAGATATTTCCAGCTTCTGCTTTTGCTTAATCTTTCATTAACTCTAATGTAAAATTCACAGTTTACGACATTCCTTTTCTTATTTTCTCACTGGCTACACCCATTAATCGAAACTGACCCGTAAATAATGGAATAGCTCAGTTTCTTCTATCCATTCCACACCTACCTATCCGTCAACGTAAAACTAGCTAACGGAGACTGGTGGGAGAACTGGGAAGGGAGAGGGGATGGAGAGAGAGGGAAAACAAGGGCTATCTCAAGTTAGAGAAGTCAATGTTGATACCGCTGGGATGTAAACTACCCAAGCGAAATATGAGATGGTGTTCCTCGAATTTGCGCTGGGCCTCACTATGACAATGGAGGAGGCCCAGGACAGAAAGCACAGATTAGGAATGGGATGGGGAGTTGAAGTGCTGAGCCACCGGGTTATCAGGTTGGTAAAGGCGGACTGAGCGGAGGTGTTGAGCGAAACGATCGTCGAGCCTGCGCTTGGTCTCGCCCATGTAGAGAAGTTGACATCTGGAACAGCGGATACAATAGATGAGGTTGGAGGAGGTGCTGGTAAACCTTTTCCTCACATGGAAATACTGTTTTGGTCCTTGGATGGAGTCGAAGGAGGAGGCAAAGGGGCAGGTGGTGCTTCTCCTGCGGTTGCACGGGTAAGTACCAGGGGAGGGGTGGTTTGGGTGGGAAGGGACGATTCGACCGGGGAGTTACGGAGGGAACGGTCTCTGCGGAAAGTAGAAAGGGGTGGAGATGGGAAGATGTGTCCAGTAATGGGATCCCGTTGGAGGTGGCGGAAATATTGGAGGATAATTTATTGTATGCGACGACTGATGGGGTGGAAGGTGAGGACAAGGGGGACTCCATCCTTGTTACGAATGGGGAAAGGGGAAGCAAGATCGGAGCTGCGGGATATAGAGGATACCCTAGTGAGAGCCTCATCTATAATGGAAGAGGGGAACCCCGTATTCTAAAAATGAGGAGATCTCTGATGCCCCAGCAAGAAACACCTCAACCTGTGCGCACATGCGGCCGAGACGGAGGAATTGGGAGTAGGGAATAGAGTCTCTTCAGGAAACTGAGTAGGAAGAATTGTAGTCAAGCAACTTTTTAAGATATGTTACCATATTCTATTTTCAGAACTGGCCGCCTGCAAAGATGACCTAAAAGCATCAGGTAATTATAAATATACAATATTGACAATGTAGATATAAACAAATATAAAGAATGAATCTGATGTCATATTCATATTTAATCTAATTGTTTCAATATTTGAGCGTAAAATGTTGTCAGAATAGCATTCATGCATTGTGCATTTTTACATTGTTTTATTCGGAGCATAGAGCCATGAAACACAGGTTCCGTTGGGAGCATCATGCCAAGTTAAAGCAATCTACTCTGAATGTACTTTGATCAATATCCCTTGATTCCCTGTACGTCCATCTACCTTTCTAAAAGCTTCGCAAACGTACTATCACCTCCAACACCACTGTTGGCAGCGTATTCCAGCCAACGGCCACTCGGTGTAATATCCTTGCCTCACACATCCCCCTTAAAAGTTGCCCGTCACACATTCAAGCTATGCCATCTAGTCTTTAACATTCCAACTTGGAAACAATATTCCGATTGTCTACTCTATTCGTGACGCTCATAATTTTAGATGATTCTGTCAGGCCTCCCGTCGGCCTCTGACGTTCCAGAGAAAACAATCCACGTTTGGCCAACCTCTCCTGAAGATAATATAATCTAAGTGTGTTAGATATCGTCTAAGAGGTAAACCTCTCCTGCACTCTCTTCGAAGCCTGCTACATATGCGTTTGTTCGAATATATATTTGGGGCACCTGCTGGAAAATGTAAATTCTCTTACAACGGTTGAAAACTTTTCGAGTCTGATTATTTTCAAATTAAACACCGCTATACATGCAGTTTCCAGACTTATAAACTAGGAAAGGAGGATTTTATCGTAAAACATCAATGATTGCATGAATGAGTCTTTATCATCACATGTGACAAGTCACAGTGACATTCTTTGTTTTGCATGTCCAAAGTAAAGGGCGCCTCCACAGTTAGTAAGTATCCTGCACCAGGCCCTCCTTTGTTCTCCCCCCACATGGCGGTTCACCCATGCCGCGGCCTCCTTTCTTCGTAGCGGCGCGTCCTATCTCCCCGCCGCGCGACGACAACGACACAGGTTTCGATCACACTTCCCATGCTGTTGTGTAGAGTTTTCACGTTCGCCCTGTGAAAGTATGAATTCCACAGCATTTTCTAGTATTCTCCCAAAGAGCTGCCAATTGTTAACTTAGTCGGCCACAGCATCGTGCCGATTGTGTCAGAAGCGAAAATGGATGGGGTGAGGGTTTTTGTTCATTACATGCCTGGTAAAATTGGTTACAGATAAATGAGTGGACTTTTCGGATTGCATTTTAGCTATTGCTGACTCGGTGGGCTGAATTACCTCATCTGAAATATAAAATAATGTTGTTTATTGAGATAACACATGGCAACGTTGACGAAGTGGTAATATTTTAGACAATGGGTTTTTGAACAGAGGGTAACAATCCACCACGTCCTGCTCCGAGAAGGTGGCATAAAATACATAATCTCTGCCAATATATTCAGTAAGGTCACCAGCAGTGAAGTAATGCTTTCATTTTGGAGGAACCCGCGCATGGCATTAACAACGCACAGTGTGGGTTGGATGACACCGAGTTATCCTACGGCAATACGAACCGTGTTATCCAAAGGTAAGGGAACCATGGGTCCCTCTGCATCATCCATATTTCGCTGAAAGACCAACGGTTATCGTCAAGATCAGGGAATGATTAGTCGAAAGCATTTTTCAGCCCTGGAAAATTTGACCATTTTGTATAATATCAGATATAGATTATAGGTTTTCCTGCTGGAGAGAACGCACCATTTGACGTGAAATTCGGCATATATATTGAAAGGGAAAAGGAAATTAAAATACATTTGCAGACAAAAGAATGGTACTCCGAGGTAATATTTTCGATAAACATGAAAGCACAAGCCGACTGATCAGGAAATTTTGCATTTCTCCTTATTAGGTAGGTGAAAAAACAATGAACGAAAGAAATAACGATTACAATTCAATAGTTGTTTAATAATAATAATAATAATAATAATAATAATAATAATAATAATAATAATAATAATAATAATAATAATAATAATAATAATAATAATAATAATAATAATAATAATAATAATAATAATAATAATACCCTGAATTCCCTGAATTCCCTGAATTCCCTGAATTATTATTATTATTATTATTATTATTATTAATATTATTATTATTATTATTATTATTATTATTATTATTATTATTATTATTATTATTATTATTATTATTATTATTATTATTATTATTATTATTATTATTATTATTATTATTATTATTATTATTATTATTATTATTATTATTATTATTATTATTATTATTATTATTATTATTATTATTATTATTATTATTATTATTATTATTATTATTATTATTATTATTATTATTATTATTATTATTATTATTATTATTATTATTATTATTATTATTATTATTATTATTATTATTATTATTATTATTAATGTTCCTTTATTTGTCACACACCGGGGAAATTTGCAGTGTTACAGCAGCAAAGTGGATAGCAAGAGACCTTCATTATAAATAAAAATAAAGATAAGGATAATTGTCATCATTTACTGTGTTTTTTTAAATTATTTTTTACTGTTACTTTTAACTGGTCTGTTGACTGGTCTGCTGGGAATAGCGCTGGTTGTGCAGTCTCACAGCAGCGGGAAGGAAGGACCTCCGATATCTCTCCTTCACACACTTGGGGTAAAGGAGTCTGTCACTGAAGGAGTTGCTCGGTGCAGCGACAGTGTCGGGCATGGGGTGGGAGTCGTTGTCCAGGAGGATGTTATTTTTGCCATCAACCTCCTCTCTCCCACCACCTGCACTGAGTCGAGGGGGCAACCCAGGACAGAGCTGGCCTTCCCGATCAGCTTGTCAAGTCCCTTCCCCTCCGCTACTCAGATGCTGCTGCTCCAGCAGACCACTCCATAAAGAATGACTGATGCCACCTCAGTGCTGGAGAAGGTTCTTAGGAGTGTCCCCTGCACTCCAAAGGACCTGAGTCTTCTCAACAGGTAAAGTCTGCTCTGGCCCCTTTTGTGCAGTGCATTGATATTTTCGGTCCAGCCAAGTTTATTGTTAAGGTAAACACCCAGGTACTTATAAGAGTCCACTCTCCCGATGTACATTCCCTGGATGTTCACCGGTGTCGGGGGGGGGGGGGGGGGGGGGGGGGGGGGGGGGGGGCTGGCTGCGCCTGCGGAAATCCACCACCATCTCCCTGGTTTTCCCCGCGTTGATCCGGAGGCGGTTCCACTGGCACTAGTCCACAAAGTCCCTGGTCAGTTCCCTGTACGCTCTGTCATCGTCGTCTGCGATGAGGCCGACGATGGCAGAGTCGTCAGAGAACTTCTGTAGATAGCAGTCTGCTGAGCTATGCCTGAACTGCGCAGTGCCCAGCGTGAACAGGAAAGTTCCCTGTGCTGCAGACCAACGTGTCCGAAACATAGTCCTTTGTCCTCACATTAGGTATGAAAAATATTGTCGCGATTTCCTCCATGCGCATTTAATCCTTCCACCTGTGCGAATACTGTGGGCTATCAACGTGTCTCATTTGCACCCAAGTACGTCCGCTGGGAACGAATGACAGCAGTGTCCCGTGAGATATTGATAAACCATTGTCGTTTACAGTATTTCGGGAAACAAAGCACCCATTTCAGGATCAATTGACAATAAAGGCTAAACTATTACCATTGTATGCTTTGTTATCACCTTCTCCAAGCGAACAATCCATTCTACATTTGTTTTGATCCACATCCCCTTTGACGTCTCATTTTCATATGTTACACTACCTAATCTCCGTGTTTCACTCTCCGCTGACTCTCAGTCCGAAGGGTCTCGACCCGAAGTGTCACCAATACCTTCTATCCAGAGATACTGCCTTTTCCGCTGAGTTATTCCAGAAATTTGTGTCTATCCCTAAGCTAAAAGGCAGTCAGGTATTCATATCAGATCGTAAATAATGCGGCAAGAATTAGTAGTCTTAATTTTATAGCTATCCTGTGCTTGAAACTAAAGCTTTCAACATACCCGGAATACATTTATCTTTCCTGAGTTGAACTAAAAGCTCGATTTTCAAATAGCCTTGCTTTAAATGTTTCTCTCTGTATTTAATTTACAATTTATTGCCGCTGCAATAAATTGGATCAACCGCTGTCCCTTGTCAAAATGCAAGGGGAAAATGTAGCGCATCGTTTTAATTTATCATTCATATTCTATATCTGAACAGAAACATCTCTCAGGGAAAAGGAAGCCGGTAAGTTGAGTCTGAGGAACGGTTACGACCTGAAACATCGCTTGTCCATTCCTTCCGCAGGTGCACAGATGGTCCCTGGCACACCGAATTCCTCCGGCGCTTTGTTTATCAAATAAGCAATAACACACATAATCAAACAAAAACAAACATCCATCCCAGTGAGTCTCTTCCGGTCACCTCCTCACTGTGATGGAAGGCCAGAATGTATTTTCTCTTCCGTGCCGTCTTCTCCCGCGGTCAGGCTGTTGGAGTTGCCACGTTCCAGGCCGCGCCGGACGGTGAATGGTCCGCAGCGGGCCGACCCAAGCCCCGCAATCCGGGGCGGGTGAAGACGCCGCCGCTGCCGCTGCCGCTGCCACTGCCACTGCCGCTGCCGCTGCCGCTGCCCGTCGGGGCGGTCGTGGCTCCCGACATTGAAGCCCCCGCCGGGCAGAGAAAATCCCGCGGCCTATTTCAGGCCGCGCCGGACGGTGAAAAGTCCGCGGCGGGCCGACCCAAGCCCCGCGATTCGGGGCGGGAAAAGACACTGCCACTGCCGGAGCTCCCGATGTCCGCCCGTACCCAGGGGGCTGCGAGCTTCCGACGTCCCCGCGGCCGGAGCCTCCACAGGCGAGTCCCAGGTGGAAACCGCCAGTTCCAGGTGCATGGCCGGTGGTAGGACGCAACGGGAACGGAGACACGACCCGGAAGAAAAGGTGGCGTCTCCGTTCGGAAGACACCGTTTTACATTTACCGTTCCCGCCACCCCCCCCACCCCCCACAGTACACAACCCCAAAAAACGACATCACATTTACACTACAATCAAGACAAAAAACAACATAAAAACACAAAGGCAGACGGACTGCAGGTACGCCGCACGTGTTACGGCAGCGCAGACGCAGAGAGTGACATGATAGTTGTATTCTGTTGTGCGCCAGGAAATTGTGAGTACACAAGAGGTTCTCCTTTTACCTCTCGACATTTCGCTGGCTGCAAGGTAACATCTCCCAAATAACTTAACGACTCATTTCAATTAATTATCGTAATACACACTTAATGGATAATACTTTATCGTGGCAGATACTGGCTCCAGATAATAATATCATTTGCAAGACTGGTTCTTTTCATCATTATTTGTTCTCCAACTTTGTAAATTTAAATGCATTTTCCACAAACGATACGCCATTGATCTGTCTTCATCCTTGCAAAACCTTTTCTCCTATATACACAACTGCGTGAAATTATTAAAGCATCTAATTTCGTTTACAGACACCGGCAAACTGAAGGTTAGATTAGAAGAATTAGGTGAGAAGGAATAATTTATTTTCAAGCCATTCGGAAATTACAAAAACCTTTTGCTATTGACTTGCGTCAACCGTAACACACACACAGGTCATAGCCACCCAATGAGGCGTCATCATGGCGTAACTTTAGAGGTGCTGCCTGGCAGCGCGAGAGGCCAGTTTCCATCCTGCCTACGGATGCTGCCTGCACGGAGTTGTATGCTCTGCACGTGACCGCGTGTGTTTTCCCCAGTGTTCCCGTTTCCTCCCAAATTTCAAGACGGACAGGTTTGGTAACGTTGGTTACTGCTTCGGTAAACATTGTAAATTGTTCCTAATACCCCGTCTACGGGAGACGCTGATCGGCGCGCGCTTACGATACATAGCGATCACGTAAACGTTATGAAACACAGATACAACGCGAAATCAGGCCCTTCGGCCCACTAAGCGCGCGCCGATCAGCGTCTCCCGTAGACGAGGTATTAGGAACTTCGAAACTATATCATAACTTTGCAAACTTTGAAACTGTGGATCGGAAATGGTAAATTGTACTTTTAAAACTTGATGTGTCACTTCATTTGACTATGTTCTTCTACGTCCGTTATCCTTTGGAAACGAGTGCATGTTTTTACATTTTCCATTTCAACAGAAAAACAAGTTGAAGAAAAGAATAAAGGTAATGGATAGATTGGTCCAGATGTCTTACTGCTGGTAATACGGCAGATTGTGTGCAGGCATTAGAGTGACTTCTGAGGGAAATTGCCTGCAACTTATTTTGTTACCACTTTCATGATGACTTTGCCAGATTGAAACCGACAGTCAGCGTTCGCTTCCAAATTGCAATTTACCGTTACCCCGATAATCACAGCTATTCAAAGTAGCATAAATATAACGTTATTGGAAATAAAACATCGCATTCGTGGTAGCTGTTGTGAATTGAAGGAACCCTACCACTGATTTCCAATAGGGAACCACCATCACCAGTGTTATCGGTTGACAGTTATAGGCCTCTGCAAAGCAGCAGAAGGAAGTTCAAAAAAGCACCGGTATTCCTGTGGACAATCTATCCAGTTACTTGGAATAATCATGTCGATGCAATGGACAGTTTAATTTCTTCGTTCCAGACAAATATTAAATGGAACAAAACTTGATATTATTTGCAGAAATCAAAAAAAATAAAGCCGATTGTTCGCTGGGAGGTGAGCGGAAAACTGGGATACACACATTTCCTAATTCATGGTATCTGCATGCATAGATTATCTTACATTAACGTAGCATTGCAAATAAAATATTGAAGATAAGCTTTTGAAGTTTTTCATCCTTATTTATTGCATATATATAACATATAACATATAACAACTACAGCATGTCCGGCCCTACCAGTCCACGCCGACCATTCTCCCTGACCTAGTCTCATCTACCTGCACGCAGACCATAACCCTCCAATCCCCTCCTATCCATATACCTATCCAATTTACTCTTAAATAATAAAATCGAGCCAGCCTCCACCACTTCCACCGGAAGCCCATTCCATACAGCCACAACCCTCTGAGTAAAGAAGTTCCCCCTCATGTTACCCCTAAACCTTTGTCCCTCAATTCTGAAGCTATGTCCCCTTGTTGGAATCTTCCCCACTCTCAAAGGGAAAAGCCTACCCACGTCAACTCTGTCCGTCCCTCTCAAAAATTTAAAAACCTCTATCAAGTCCCCCCTCAACCTTCTACGCTCCAAAGAATAAAGACCCAACCTGTTCAACCTCTCTCTGTAGCCTAAGTGCTGAAACCCAGGCAACATTCTAGTAAATCTCCTCTGTACCCTCTCCATTTTGTCGACATCCTTCCTATAATTTGGCGACCAGAACTGCACACCATACTCCAGATTCGGCCTCACCAATGCCCTGTACAATTTCAACATTACATCCCAACTTCTATACTCGATGCTCTGATTTATAAAGGCAAGCATACCAAACGCCTTCTTCACCACCCTATCCACATGAGATTCCACCTTCAGGGAACAATGCACAGTTATTCCCAGATCCCTCTGTTCCACTGCATTCCTCAATTCCCTACCATTTACCCTGTACGTCCTATTTTGATTTGTCCTACCAAAATGCAGCACCTCACACTTATCAGCATTAAACTCCATCTGCCATCTTTCAGCCCACCCTTCCAAAAGGCCCAAGTCTCTCTGTAGACTTTGAAAATCTACCTCACTATCAACTACTCCACCTATCTTAGTATCATCTGCATATTTACTATCCCAATTTGCCACACCATCATCCAGATCATTAATGTAAATGACAAACAACAGTGGACCCAACACAGATCATTGGGGCACTCCACTAGACACTGGCCTCCAACCTGACATACAATTGTCAACCGTTACCCTCTGGTATCTCCCATTCAGCCATTGTTGAATCCATATTGCAACCTCACTATTAATACCCAACGATTTAACCTTCTTAATCAACTTTCCATGTGGAACCTTGTCAAATGCTTACTGAAGTCCATATAGACAACATCCACAGCCTTGCCCTTATCAATTTCCCTGGTAACCTCTTCAAAAAATTCAAGAAGATTAGTCAAACATGACCTTCCAGGCACAAATCCATGTTGACTGTTTCTAATCAGGCCCTGATTATCCAAATAATTATATATATTGTCCCTAAGTATCTTTTCCATTAATTTTCCCACCACAGACGTCAAACTAATAGGTCTATAATTGCAGACATCTGTCAGATATTAAGTATGTTAGCATGCCTGTCAAATTGAAATCCAACACATTGTATTTCTAACATTGTTAGACATTAAAACTTGATACCAGAAGAACTGTACAATACTTTCCCTAAGAGCTTTCTGTAACACGGATGTTATTATTTTTACACGAACTGAACAGAGGAAGCAAAGGATAAAGGTAAGAGTTTCGTTTTGGAAATAATAATGTATCTGAATGCATGCAAATATTTGAAATGTACGGATTGCATAAGTATGCAGATACTGATATCTGCACAAGTACAGGCATTCAGGTTGATATCTGTGGCATTCAATCATGTGTTGTAGTGCGAGTTGCAGTTTAGAAGGGCAGATGACTAAGGGCGTCAGGAATCACGAATTCGCGAAGGACGCATCCCAGATGTTGTCTTCACAGCTCTTATTCACAAAATAATCTATGCATTATTTTGTTTTATTACGCGCGCCATTAAATCAGAGAGCAAAGCTTTGCTAGAGAGGAATGGGAAAGAGACATCCATGAGAAGAAGAGAATGGACCGAAGAATCAACATTAAAAATAAACGTGATTCGAAAATTGTCATCCAGAATAGTCATAATATAGCTCAGGCTGGTACCACATTAGTTACAAACATTGATTGCTGAATCAAGGTTATCGGAGTGGGAGAAGAAACAGACAATGCAAAACCACTCAGTTTTCTTTGCACAAGCAAAATAAGTTGTCGATGGTTCATCGGGACTCTTCATGGAAAAACAATCATCAAATCGCAAATCTAGAAATATTCTGACGAACTAATCAAAGGTTCTTATGCGGATCAGGTTTCCCCGGAGAATCCCATTCCCCCCTTTAAATTCGTATATTCACACAAACCGAAATGAAAATTTGTTCCATATTTTAATGTGATAATTGAGGCGCTTCTTTTAACGGATTCAAATTCATGTTATTAGTTTCATACAAATGGAAGCGAAGGCATTTTTTTGTTTTGGTAGACACGAAATGCCAGGTTAAGTCAACGAGACAGGCAGAATCTCTGGAGAGAAGGAATGGGTACTCCGATACTCTCGTGAAATTCAAGGTCTAAAGAAGAGTTTTGAACCAAAACGACACCCATTCCTTATGTCCCGAGATGCTGCCTGCCTCGCCGTTACTCCAGCATGTTGTCTCTATCTGCGGTTTCAACTGGTATCTGCAGTTCCTTCCAACACGAAATTCAAGGAATGTTCCTTCGGTCCCGTTGGCGAAGCTCAGCCAAACACAGGCTGCTCAAACACAGGCAGCTCCTTGGCTACCATCTGTTTTAAGGTTATAGTGATACCGTGAAACTTGCATTCATGCGCGGTTTCGATACCCTCACCACACCGCAATGCGTTGATTAGTAGAATAATTGGCTAAAGTAACTGTTTTAACTATTTCGAGAGGAATAGATCGGAGAGACGCACACAGTCTCTTGCCCAGTGTAGGAGAATCCAGGACCAGGGCACACAGGGTTAAGGTGAAGGGGAAAAGATTTAATGGGAATCGGAGGGGTACCTTTTTTACACAAAGGGTTGTGAGTGTTTGCAACAAGCTGTCAGATGAAGTATATGAGGCTGGGACTATCCAGACCTTTAAGAAACAGTTAATAAGGTACATGGATAGGAAGAGTTTTGTGATATATGTACCAAACGCAGGCAGGTGGCACTAGTATAACTGGCACATTTTTGGCCAGGGCGGGAAAGTTGTGTTGAACAGCCTGTTTCACACTGTATCAATTTAAGACTCTATGAATCTGTGACTTGCCTTAATTTACATTGGTAGCTGTAGAAAACGATGGCAGATAGAGGAATCAATGGACCGATGGAGACGTAAAAAGAAAAAAAAACACGCTTCATGCAGATAGGTGGGCAAAGCAGATGCTGCTGGACAGAAGGACGATTTTGTTTTGTATGGCTGAAGGACCATGTTATCTTGCCAGTAGAAGAGTCGACGGCAGCCGAGAACATTTCAAAATCAGTGATAATTAAGTGTTATAACATCAAATCAGAGTTCCCATCGTCCTTGCGGACCATCGTTAAATGCGTTTCGATGCACTAAAATCAGGAAATATGAAATCCTATGTGGCATTTAATCCCCTAAATGTCTACCGAAATTAATGCTATCAGCACAAGCGTGTAAAATACGACTGTCTGGTCCATCAATGCAGATTTCTGCCATCGACAGGTTTGAATGGATGTCGGCAAAAACGCGGCACCTCAATGAATACGTCTGCATAACGTCCATTGGTATCCTGACAAGAGAACATTGCAGGCAAAGAAATCTAAAATGTATAACTTCTTTATTTGCCATAAATATAAAAACTGAAGGACGACTTGACAGCAGAGAGTTGGGGAAAATAATTAACTTTATTGTCATGCACCATATAAAAACAATAGAATCTGGCTCTTCTATGCATTTGATCATTGCGCATCTAGTTGGTTATAATTTGGTAGATAATGAGATGGATCTCGCTCGTTCTTAATTGCAAAACGTTTGCCTTCGCTCGAAAACTGTATACAATCTTAAGCTATGTTTACTGAATGGCTTTCAATAGTCCAAATACTTGTTCTCTTATTTTTCTCTCTATTTGAAGGGCAAAAGTAACTCTGTCAGATTTGAAACCCTTATATTGTTTTCGTAATTTTTGGGGCTACGCTGTCCAATGTTTAAGTGATACCTCGCGGAATCCCACACGGAAACGGGGTGAACGTACAAAACCCCGTACAGACAGCACCCGTAGTCAGGACCGAACCTAGGTCTCTGGCACCGTAAGGTAGCAACTCTACCGCTGCGCCACGTGCCGACTCGAAATCTTATTATGACTTTTTACACGCCATGGTACCATATCCCCTAAGATTACATTTTCGCATTATTGAAGTCGGATTAACTTGTGTGCAGGTTAACAACCTATACTGCTTTCCTCCTTCTTGCTTTCTGAAATAGTATTTCAGCTATTCTGGCAGTGGCATTGGTGAGCATTGTCCAATGTTCTATTGATTCAGGGTCAGTTCCTCTGCATTGGATGGTAGCTAATGTTATCCCACTTTTTAAGAAAGGAGGGAGGGAGAAAACGGGAAATTATAGGCCAGTTAGTCTGACATCAGTGGTGGGGAAGATACTGGAGTCAATTATAAAAGACGAAATTGCGGAATATTTGGATAGTAGTAACAGGATCATTCCGAGTCAGCATGTATTTACGAAGGGGAAATCATGTTTGACTAATCTACTGGAATTTTTGAAGATGTTACTAGGAAAATTGACAGGGGAGAGCCGGTGGATGTGGTTTACCTCGACTTTCAGAAAGCCTTTGACAAGGTCTCACATAGGAGATATGTGGGAAAAATTAGAGCACATGGTATTGGAGGTAGGGTACTGACATGGATAGAAAATTAGTTGACAGACAGAAAGCAAAGAGTGGGGATCAATGGGTCCCTTTCAGAATGGCAGGTAGTGACTAGTGGGGTACCGCAAGTCTCGGAGCTGGGACCGCAGCTATTTACAATATACATTAATGACTTGGATGAAGGGATTAAAAGTACCATTAGCAAATTTGCAGATGATACACAGCTGGGTGGTAGTGTGAACAGTGAGGAAAAGGCTATGAGTTTGCAGGGTGACTTGGACAGGTTGTGTGAGTGGACGGTGGCATTGCAGATGCAGTTTAAAGTGTATAAGTGTGAAGTTATCCACTTTGGTTGTAAGAATATGAGGGCAGATTATTATCTGAATGGTGTCAAGTTAGGAAAAGGGGACGTACAACGAAATCGGGGTGTCCTAGTGCATCAGTCACAGAAAGTAAGCAAGCAGATACAGCAGGCAGTGAGAAAAGCAAATGGAATATTGGCCTTCATAACAAGAGGAGTTGAGTAGAGGAGCAAAGATGTCCTTGTGCAGTTGTACATGGCCCTAGTGAGACCGCACCTGGAGTACTGTGTGCAGTTTTGGTCTCCAAATTTGAAGAAGGATATTCTTGCTATTGAGGACGTTCAGTTCTACTAGGTTAATTCCCGGAATGGCGGGACTGTCGTATGTTGAAAGACTGGACTGACTAGGCTTATATACACTGGAATTTAGAAGGATGAGAGGGGATCTTATCTAAACATATAAGATTATGAAGGGGTTGGAGACGTTAGAGGCAGGAAGCGCGTTCCCAATGTTGGGGGAGTCCAGACCCAGTCGACACAGTTTAAGAATAAGGGGTCGGCCATTTAGAACAGAGACGAGGAAAAACTTTTTCAGTCAGGGAGTTGTAAATCTGTGGAACTCTCTATCTCAGAAAGCAGTGTTGGCCAATTCTCTTAATGCATTCTAGAGAGAGCAAGATAGAGCTCTTAAGGATAGCGGAGTCAGGGGGTATGGGGAGAATGATCAGCGATAATCAGATTGAATGGTGGTGCTGGCTCGAAAGGCCGAATAGCCTACTCCAGCAGCTATTCTCTATTAGCTATTGTCTGTTGTCATATGGAATCTGTCAATTGGATGCGCCGATGTACGAAAGGAGCGTGATTTCGGTTGCTTACAGGTGATGGAGAGGAGAATGTCAGGATACTCTGCTCAGAATATTTTGCAACAGGAGTTCATTGCTTAAGACAATAATGTAGTCGCAACAGTCGGTGATAGGCTTCGGGATTTTTTCTGACGTAATAGCAGGTTGTTTCAGTAAAAGCGCGAACATGGGCCGGGGGAGTGCCATAGGCTAATTGTCAAATGAAATGGTTGCTCGATCTGTGTTTAATCTCACACCAGAAGCTTTGAATAAAAGACACTTCTACTGTGCGCGACTTCGGATTATTGTATTTTATCACATCCGGAAATTCCAATTGCTCCATTCAATACGTAAACTGTGATTTTTTTAAAACAACATCGACGTAATTTTAACGTGTCAAACTGAGTGGATGTCGTTTAACTTTGTATTACTTCTTGGATTTTTTTGCAGCAGCAATGTTAAAGCGGAGAATGACTTCACTATATATAATCATACATTATAATCATGCGCGCGTGTGTGCAGGAGTGTTAGGGCAGGGAAGGTAAGGTATCAACATCAAAGATATTCTACTTTGTTTCCATTTTCCACATTGGCATCAATTTACATTGGAAAACACTGATGCCGAAAAGCGTGGAATGTAGTCAACTTCTGCATTGCTATGAAGAGCAATGAAATGTAACGCCAAATTCCACGCCGAATTGACGTACCTTAAACAACGAGAAGTTACAATGGCACCCGTTTTCATTCATTTGATTCACAAAAATGAGAGCTGTCATAGTTTTCATGCATTGGCATTGTCGTTCTTTTGCATTTGGATTTTACCGTAATTCATTGAAGAGCTAAATTCATGTCCTGTTTGCAACTCGAGTTACCCATGCGTTGCATTATTTGTCTATAGACCTTCAGAATGTGGAAGGATATGTTTATTATTATTATTATTATTATTATTATTATTATTATTATTATTATTATTATTATTATTATTATTATTATTATTATTATTATTATTATTATTATTATTATTATTATTATTATTATTATTATTATTATTATTATTATTATTATTATTATTATTATTATTATTATTATTATTATTATTATTATTATTATTATTATTATTATTATTATTATTATTATTATTTATTTTTTTAAAAAAATTAAAAAAAAAAAAAAATCATTCTTATCTTGAAAATCCTTCGGTCGGTTCAAACAAAAATCCACGTAAAACTGAATATCAACATTAGAACTTTAATATTGAAATATATTCAGCGTTCTGGTAATATATATTTTCGGAATGTTGTACCCGGCCAAACTGCGAGTCACCTACAAGCAGACAGAAACCTTTTATACTGATCACAATAAAGCATTCGAATTCGCCCGAGAGATTGAAAACTCGCTGAAGGGATGAATACCACTCCACGGCTGTAATTACTGGCAGAGAACTGATTGGGCTATAAGGCGTTATAATTTAAAGTTCCAAGACCAGTGAATAAGCTATATGACTATTAATCTTTATTAACTACTATTAATAAAAAAATATTATTAATCACTACCAATAAGAAGTTCAAGTAACACTTGACTCATGTAAATTTTACTTTTAACATTTAACTAATACACCCTAGGGGGGAAAACTGGCCTATTTTGGATTAAATTCCTTTGGGCCTGTCCTGTTTATTTCCCCTTGCTTCTAAAAATATATATATTTTAAAACGGGAAAAAAAATAATAACTGTGTTGAAAAACGGAGCTAGTATTAATTTTTTTTAACATCTCACGGAAGTCCTTAGATTTTTTGCCACCTTAGGGTGGCTAACACTAACTGCACTAATTGTAGTTGTAGTTTTAGTTGTCTCTTCTTCTTTTTTCTTGCACGCTTTTAACCTTTTATATATTGATATTTTTTTTTTAGATTTAACTTTTATTATCATGTCATTTTTCAGAAATTATATACTTTTGGGAGATATTTCCGGGAGGCAATCTACGCTGTACAAAAGATCATCCACCCCTCATTCAAGAAAAATGTTGTAGTCCGGGTGCCAGACCATTTGCTTTATTATAGACCATTTATCGGTTAAGATGCAAGATTCTATTAGGAAAACAGGGGTTAAAGGTATTACATTTTGTAGTTGGAATGTCAAGGGTGTTAATGAACCAATTAAAAGAGGTAAAGTACTTTCACATTTAAAATCTATTGATGCAGACATAATGTTCCTTCAGGAAACTCATCTTAAAAATGTAGCACATAATAGACTGAAAGGCAAATGGATTGATAAAGTATTTCACTCATCGTTTCCCTTTAAATCAAGTGTTGCTATTTTAATTCGTAAGGGTATACCATTTATAAATACTTCCTCTATAGTCGACACTGAAGGTAGATATGTTATATTAGTGGGAGAACTATATTCTACAAAATTGATATTGGTGAATGTCTACGCACCAAATTTTGATAATCCGTTATTTTAAAAAAATATATTTAATACCATTCCAGAATTTGGACAATATAACTTGATAATTGGAGGAGATTTAAATTGTACATTAGATCCTTATTTGGATAGATCTTCAACTCAAAGGAAAACAAAATCCAAGTCGTGTGAATTATTAAACTCTTATATAAATAATGCAAATATAAAAGATGTTTGGAGGATTGATAATCCTTCAGGCCGAGAGTATTCATTTTATTCACCTGTGCATAAAACTTATTCAAGAATTGATTATTTCTTGGTGGACTCCAAACTTATTCCTTATACGTATTATTATATCCGATCATGCCCCTTTAACATTTAGGGTAAAACTCCAAGGAGTAACGGGGAAACAGACTAATTGGAGATTTAATTCGCAAATCTTAAATGAAAAAGCATGTTATGATTATCTTAAATCGCAATTTGAGATTTTTTTTAACGCAAATGACCTTCCTGAAACACCTGCGTCCCTGCTTTGGGAAACATTTAAAGCGTTTGTGAGAGGATGTATTATTGCTTTTCAAGCGTCTCAAAACAAGAAGAACCGAGCTGAACAGAATGACATGGAAAGTCAGATAAGACAGTTAGACATAACAAATGCCATCGCTCCCTCTATTGAAATACATAATAAAATTGCAGTTCTCAAATATAAGTTAAATTATATCGTTTCAGCTCATATTTTAAGGCTTTTTCAATATACTAAACAAAAACATTTTGAATTTGGAGATAAACCACAGAAATTGCTAGCACGTCAACTCCGTAAATTAGAAGATGATTCTACAATTCATAAAATTAGATCAGAAAATGGAGATTTGCTTAAACTACCTAAGGATATTAATCAGAGATTTTTGCAATTTTATCAGTCATTATATTCATCAAAAATAACAGATACTTCTGCGCAGATGCAAAAGTTTTTGCAGGAATGTAACCTTCCTGGTTTGAATGTGAGTGATAGAAATTTACTGGGCGCAGAAATAACTATGAAAGACGTTGAAGAGACTATTAAATCCATGAAAAATGGGAAGACTCCTGGCCCTGATGGCTTAAATAATGAATTTTATAAAAAATTCAGTGGTTTGATCTCTCCACGTTTGCAAACTGTATATAGTCACGCCTTTAAACAACAGAGATTGCCACAAACTCTGACTGAATCAACAATAATCCTCATTCCTAAAAAAGATAAGGATTCTGAAGATCCTGGTTCGTATAGGGCGATAGCTCTTTTAAATACTGATCAGAAGATATTAGCGAAAATCTTAGCTCAGAGATTAAGTCTAGTTATAGACAAATTGATACACCCCGATCAATCAGGCTTTATAGCCAAACGATATTCATTTTTCAACTTGAGACGCTTGTTTAATATAATTTATTCAAATAGACTATTAAATGAAGATTTAGCAATCATCTCGCTAGATGCTGAAAAAGCATTTGATCAAGTAGAATGGCCCTATCTTTTCTCAGTGATGGAAAAATTTCAACTAGGTGAAAATTTTTGTGCATGGGTGAAACTTTTATATACATCCCCAACAGCTAGAATATTAACTAATCAAATGCTGTCATCTAAATTTCATTTAGCTAGGGGTTGTAGACAAGGATGTCCACTATCACCACTTTTATTTGCCCTTATTATAGAACCACTTGCTGAGAGTATTAGATCAAATTCAGATATTTATGGCTACAACACTAAACATACAACCAATAAAATTTCTTTATATGCGGATGATGTATTAATATATATTACAAAGCCAGAAATTAGCATTCCGAATTTATTAAATCTCATAACTCAATTTGGTTCATTTTCAGGTTATAGAATTAACTGGTATAAAAGTGAAATTATGCCAATAATGGAGCATAATCCGGCCATACTTCAACAATTTCCTTTTAAAATTGCCTATGAAAAGTTTAAATATCTTGGAATTTACGTGACTAGGAAATATACTTCTTTATTTAAATCAAATTTTCCTCCTTTACTTGCTAAATTACACAGAAATATCCAATTTTGGAAAATACTTCCTATATCATTATTGGTCGTAGTAATGCTATAAAGATGATCTTTCTTCCACAGCTATTATACTTATTTCAAGCAATTCCGATCTACCTTCCAAAAAAGTTTTTAAAAAAAATTGATTCAATTGTTACTAATTTTATTTGGGACTACAAGACTCATAGAATAAATAAAAGACACTTATGTAAGTCTAAAATTAATGGAGGAATTGCTTTACCTAACTTTTTATTTTATTATTGGGCGGTTAATATTAAAAATATAACCTGCTGGTTGGATGATTCTGATCAACAACCGGATTGGTTAAAGATGGAGAAAGAGGATTGTTTACCATTCGATATTGGTGCGATCCTCTTAGCTCCAATAAATTTAAATAAAAAAACATATGGAGGTAATCCCATTATACATAGTGTTATCCGTACCTGGAAACAATTAAAGCTTACGTTAAAATTGAGTAAATTATCTGTTTTCCTTCCTATTGCGAATAATCCTTCTTTTAAACCGTCTGTCTTAGATAGAGGCTTTGCTCAATGGAAAAGTTATGGAATCAAAAGGGTGGGAGATCTTTATCATAAGGGAACTTTTCTTTCGTTTCAGGAGTTACAGCAGAAGTACGGATTACATGTTAATAATTATTTTAGATATTTACAACTTAGAAATTATGTAAAATCACACATGCAAGAAAATAAGTTTAGAGGTCCAGAAACACTTGATGTATGCCTGAATCGACATTATAACTCAAATAAATTAATATCTTTTATTTACAATATTCTCCTTGACATTGACATTCCGTCATCAGAATCTTATAGACGAGCATGGGAGGACCAATTGAATCAATTTATAATGCAAGATATATGGGATGAAAGTTTACAACATATACATCAATGTTCATTGAATACTAGACATTCCTTAATACAATTTAAAATAATACATAGATTACATTATTCGAAGACGAAATTAAATAGGATTTTTCCTAGTATCTCTCCTATGTGTGATAAATGTCAATTTCAAGAAGCTAATTTAACTCATATTTTCGTAACTTGTATAAAAATGCAAAACTTCTGGATGGAGATTTTTAAAATAGTTTCTAAAGTTATTAATAAAAAATTAGATATGGACCCAAAATTAATTATATTAGGATTATCAGAACATACTACAAATTTTACAGTAAGTCAGGTACATTTTCTTGATTACAGTCTAATAACTGCGAAAAAACTAATACTTAAATTTTGGAAAAAACCAATAACCCCCACAATTAAAATGTGGACTATGGAAATGACAGAGACCCTGCATTTGGAAAAAATAAGGTTTGCCTTAATGGACAAACCTGAGTTATTTTTAAAAATATGGTCTCCATTTATTGAATTTTTAGAAAAGTAAATGGGTTTGGCACAGGACTAAAATAATTTTAAAAAAAATTAAATAAAAAGTTGAAACTTGAGTTGGGGGTTGGATGTACAGCTGTGGTTTTTGTCTCCCGGATCTACTCCCGTTAATTTTTATTGTTAGATCCTTTTTTTTTTTTAACCCTCTTACTCTCTCTTCCCAAGTTTATAGTTTTATATTTTTATTTTTACTTCCTCTCTTCAAAAATTTAAAAATTGAAGCTATGTAAGAACTTTGTAACAAATGTGTTTTTAAAAAAAAATTCGATTTGTACATATGCTTTTCAAAAAAAAAAAAAAAAAAAAAAATATATATATATTTTCAGAATTTGAATTAATAAAAAATACTTTCAATATACCAGGTAGGTGACAGTAAGGATTTGTTTGTGTTTGCTATGCGTGTGCTATTTTCATTCTCTATCCATTTGAAATGAAAGCCGTTTCAAATTAAATTTTCGTAATATGGTAATTTATTCATTGCCACAACCGTGGTATCAGCGTCGAAAAAAAGTCAAAATCTAATGTAGATCTTATGTCTTATGTAGAAAAGACACTTGGGTCTTAAATTTAGTGGTAATTTATATTAGTGGTAATTTAGATGTGCAGTCATCGATTGAGACGAGGATGCGATGATCCAATGTTTCGACATTTTCGTTGGAATATAATAATCAATGTCACATATTAACGATTGTATTAATTATCAACCTAATTAGTTAACATGCAATCAAGAGGTATTGCTACAGGCAAATAAACAGGAAAAAATAGTGTGATATGGACCATGTGCATGCAGATGGGTTTAGATTAGATTGGCTTCATTGACTGGGCATGGATAGTGCGTCGACGAGTTGATCCTATGTTGTTTTGTGCTCTAGTATGTCTAATGTACTCACTTTCATACCTCAATTTTGTTACTTTCTTACCTCAATGCACTTCATTTCCCACGGTATCAGCGCTGACGCGTTTCTACAGGAGGTCTACAGAAGATACTGACGGGGTTAGGATTTGTCAACAAGCACAGCGCTGAGGATTGTTTTGGTGGGGACGATGAAATTTACGGAGAGGTATTGACAATACAGGACTAAATGCATTGTGTCCAGTGTACCTGGGACATAGGCAGAAGGGTCTCGACCTGAAACGTCACTTATTCCTTCTACTCACTAATGCCGCCTGTCTCGTTCCAGCATTTTGCGCCCGGATAAGACATAGAACAGCACAGCACAGGTGCAGGACCTTCATCCCCCAATGACTGTGGCGACATGATGACAAGACAAACCCTCATCTGTCTTCACTTAATCCATATCTCTGAATTCCCTATACATCCATGTGCTACCCAAAAATCTGTTAAATGCATCTATTAGTAATCATTGGCGATGATGATATGATGTCCGTCGTTTCCTCTGTAATTTGCGGTTGGAAATCGAATTTCTATCACTTTATCATAAAATTGCGAATTATCCATGGAAACATTTGCATCTGAACACCAACAAAAAAGATTGATATTTCGTACCAACGGAAAAATGGGTTTACCGAGGAATATTTATAGGTATGAGATTAAGGAGACCCCGGATGCCAGAGAATTGTGTAAAAACAGAACAAACTGCTGAAGTAATTCATCGGACCATGAACGCCGATTTCTGGAATGGACCAAAGAGGTATCGGACGAGGACCCCTTTACAGATCGCAGATTACTTATCCACATTTTGACAGTTTAAGGTTTTTATCTTAACGTAGGTTCACGAGATTGATCCCTGGGATGGCGGGACTCTCATATGAGGAAAGATTGAAAAGACTAGGCTTGAAATCACTGGTGTTGAGAAGGATGACAGGGGATCTTATAGAGGCATATAAAATTTTCAAAGGACTGGACAAGCTAGATGCAGGAACAATGTTCCCAATGTTGGGGGGTCCAGAACCAGGGATCATAGTCTTAGAATAAAGGGGAGGCAATTTAAAACTGAGATGAGAAGGAGCATTATTTCACCCAGAGAAACATAGAAAATAGGTGCAGGATGACGCCATTTGGCCTTCGAGTTGTGAATTTGTGGATTTCTCTGCCACAGAGGGCAGTGGAGGCCAAATTATTGGATGCATTTAAAAGAGAGTTAGATAGAGCTCCAGGGGATAGTGGAATCAAGGGATATGGGGAGAAGGCAGGCACGTGTTACTGATTGTGGCTGATCAGCCATGAACACGATGAATGGCGGTGTTGGCTCGAAGGGACGGATGGCCTCCTCATGCACCTATTTTCTATGTTTCTATGTTTACATGGAACGGACAGGACCTACACTTGCAACTAAACATCCACTGTTCATAAAATCGCCGAAACATTTTTTTTGAATCACAGATAGTTTTGTGTATTTACTAACAAAATTTCAGATTTACAAGGATTTAAAAAAAATATTTCCCGCAATTGTAGTCCCAAGACATAAATCATTGACCGCTTCTTTCGCGAAATTTATTTATCATCTTTAAAAGCAAATTGATTTTTAAAAAAAATTTCAACAGCAGAACAATCAACTCTGCCGAACAATAGTGCATTGTTCAAGAATAACCTAAGACAATTTGGTTACCTAAGATAATTTGCTATTGTTCAAATGTTACATGGTGGTATTCATTCACAAAATGCTGGAGTAACTCAGCAGGTCAGGGAGCATCTCAGGAGAGATGGAATGGGTGACGTTTCGGGTCGAGACCCTTCTTCAGACTCGAGGAGAACTTCTTCAAAGTGGACATACCTTGATGAGAAATCGCAGTGGAGCAACAAGTAGTATAAGAAGATAACTGCAGATGCTGGTACAAATCGAAGGTTTTTATTCACAAAATGCTGGAGTAACTCAGCAGGTCAGGCAGCATCTCGGGAGAGAAGGAATGGGTGACGTTTCAGGTCGAGACCCTTCTTCAGACCGAATGGGTGAAGTTTCGGTTCGATACCCTTCTTCAGAAGAAGAAGAAGTCTGAAGAAGGGTCTCGAACCGAAACGTCACCCATTCCTTCTCTCCCAAGATGCTGCCTGACCTGCTGAGTTGCTCCAGCATTTTGTGAATAAAAACCTTCGATTTGTACCAGCATCTGCAGTTATCTTCTTATGTTACATGGTGGTAGATTTCGTGCCCTGTTAGAAATTGCATAATTTGTAAACCATCCTTTTGATCATCGTCACGTGCACGGGCTGCTGTCCTTGCACAGCTAACATAGCGCAACACATTGGCAGTTGAGATAGCAAAAACGATAAGAGGTGATACATGATGTGGTGTTAGTTGAAACAAGAAGAAGGAGGTCAGTGCATTTTAGCGCATTGTTCCGGATCATAATTCAGCAGTCGGCAGTATTATAAATACATGTATTTGTTTTGTAGAGTCGGCTGATGTCAAATGTATGTCCTGAAGCAGTGTAAACGACAGCAGTAGAACTGGTCCTTTGTAAAAAAAATGGCGCATCTTTTGCTACAGATTATTTTAATTGTGAATGACTGAACTGATGCTTGGCTTTGTGGTGTGCTTTTATACCATGCGCAAAACCAGCAAAGTATGACTCTAAATCAAACCAGTCTAAACAATAAGTGAAAACCTATTTTCCTGCAAAATAACAAGATAAAATAATAAAATAATAAATAATAAAATAACAAGATAAAATAACAACATAACAAAATAAAAAGATTTTAAATAACATAATTTCAAAACGTTTACAACATCTGGCGACTAATTTGAGATCCTAGCTCGAATTTGTGTGCTTTTACTGGCGCATTGACATGAATAATTATCGTGCTCCCATTCATAAATTTAATGTGAAATCCGAAAATTCCCAAACCAGTTGACATCAAGTAATGAGCACGTCAGGAAAGTAGTAATCGAAAGTAACTTTATGGGCGCCAATATTACCTTGATATTTCATTAATGTTAACTTTTCACTTTCATCGGTTTCTTTATATTAGATGAATAATTTGGTGGTGAATATCTTGGGAAAATATGTCGATGGTTTTTCCTCTGCCGAATGATGCTGAATTTCACCACAATATCGCCTTCAAATTAGATAATGAAACAATGTCGCCCAGTAGGACATCCATTACATGTTACGGATATTGTTTCACAAGTATTTTGCTTTCATGAAAAAAAATATTTTGCTTCCCTAAAAAAACGTCATCCTTATCAACAGCAAGAGTAAGAAAGAGCCACTGCTTTGTGGCGGTGGTATTATCATGTTACTTCCATTATTTTTCTTGAAAGTAAAACGGAAGCGCATCTGATTTTGATGCTAAAATGCAATTGTTGTAATTTTCGCTGTGTACGAAATGATTGCCAGCAGAATTACAGGTATTGCACCACGGTGTGGCAATTTTTATTCGGGGATTGTCGCTGGAAATTTAATTTAGTGCGATGTTTAATGCAGTTTGTGGCATCACTGCCCTTATTTTAGAATTCGCGCCCCACCAAGAAAGTTGCATTTTGTATGCGCAACCTGTGAGTTTCAGCACATATGGGGAAAGATTGGAAAGACTAGGCTTGTCAAGTCAAGTCAATTTTATTTGTCACATACACATACACGATGTGCAGTGAAATGAAAGTGGCAATGCCTGTGGGTTGTGCACAAAAAGAATTACAGTTACAGCATATAAATAAAGTTAATAAGTTACTATTAGTGTCGACAAAAATTTAGTCTCTGGGGTTATAAAAGTTGACAGTCCTGATGGCCTGTGGGAAGAAGCTCCGTCTCATCCTCTCCGTTTTCACAGCGTGACAGCGGAGGCGTTTGCCTGATCGTAGCATCTGGAACAGTCCGTTACTGGGGTGGCAGGGGTCCCTCATGATCTTACTTGCTCTGGATCTGCACCTCCTGATGTATAGGACCTGCAGGGTAGTTCCCATGGTGCGTTCTGCTGAACGCACTACTCTCTGCAGGGCCATCCTGTCCTGGGCAGAGCTGTTCCCAAACCAGACTGTAATGTTGCCGGACAGGATGCTCTCTACAGCCCCAGAGTAGAAGCAATGAAGGATCTTCAGAGACACTCTGAATTTCCTCAGTTGTCTAAGGTGGTAAAGGCGCTGCTTAGCCTTACCCACCAGTGCGGCAATGTGCGTTACCCACGTCAGATCCTCTGCGATGCGGACTCCCAAGTATTTAAAACTGCTCACCCTAGCCACAATCGACCCATTTATCTCCAGTGGCGTGTACGTCCTTGGATGATTAGCCCTTCTGAAGTCCACAATCAGCTACTTTGTTTTAGTGACATTCAAGAGGAGGCTATTGTCCTGACACCAGAGTGCCAGATCAGCCACCTCCTGCCGGTAGGCCTGTATTCACTGGAATTCAGAAGGATGAGTGGGGATCTTATAGAAACACATAAATTGATAAAAGGCCTGGACAAACTAGACGCAGAAACATGTTCCCAATGTTTGGGGGTCCAGAACCAGGGGCCACAGTCTAAGATTTAAGGGTAGGTCATTTAAAACTGAGATGAGAAAAAAACCTTTCATAACCAGAGAGTTGTAAATTTGTGGAATTCTCTGCCACAGAAGGCAGTAGCGGCCAATTCACTGGAATAATTTAAAAGAGATCTAGAGAGAGAGCTCTCGGAGACAGCGGAATCAAGTGATATGGGGAGAAAGCAGGCACAAGTTACTGATTGTGCATGATCAGCCATGATTACAATGAATGTTCGTGCTGGCTCGAAGGGCCAAATGGCCTACCTGTGTAATGATTTTCTATGTTTCCATGTTTCTATGAGCAAGCATTTGCGCATGCGTGCGTGTGCGGTGTTAGTGGATATGAAATGTTCTTAGTCGGTGACATGACAAAGTCTGAAACACAGTTCCATTTGCTATGCTCAATAACTCTATCACTCAATATTTTAAGAAAATAGTGACATACGATAAATGAGGTCGTATTCCACATTGGTCCTCTGGCTTTGAAAATTATTTAGTGGTAGCAATGTCAGGCATTCAGTGATACAAAATATGTCCAAATATTCCAAAATCATTCTGATCCATTTTCCCCGCTGAACAAGTATTTATTTGACACCTATCTTCATTGTCCACGTTACCACATACGTTAATGTCACATAAGAAATGTCTAATGAATATTGTGCTAACAGTGTATCATAAATAATTGGGTCTATTTTGAACCACAAAGCGTGTCCCGCCATTATTTCCTTCTCTTCTTTGTTTCATGTTCGTTGGGCCAAAATATTTATTCAACAACTTTTGAATTGTTTCGCAGTGCCGTACCGCAGCTTGGAGGAAAATATGGATTCGCTTCTATCTTCTCAAAATTTTCCCTCTGTATTTTTCTATTTTTGAGCCACATAATGCAAGTTCTATGAAATTGTTCACACGTGACAAACATTTTCTTCGATCAAATATCCAGATGACCATCACACTTCCATTTGATCCTCCACCATCTGACTTCAGCATATCCATAACGAATTTATTCATGGTATTAATATCAATAAGAGGAAGTCCATTTGGGTTCATTTAGAAAGAATGTATTTTGTCCAGAGAACTGCAGGTGAAATATAACATATTACAATCCATAGTTTATAAAGTAACTACAATGCAAATACCAAAATCCTTCAACGTAAGAGACCCCACGTGCCGCCAAATCGAGTTGCATTCTTTCCCAGAAGTATTTATCCGTATATTTGTCTTCGACATAAAGTGTTTTCACTGCCTGTTTATGATTGCAGTTCTTCGAAAATCTTCCTCAACCAACAATAAGGAACTACTTACTCCCTTGGCGAAAATTATGAACTTTTATATTCATGCTTCTTTTGCTTCCTTCTCTGGAATAGAACCTGACCGGCTGAAAAAAGCACTTGCAGATAATGGTGAGACACTGATTAGAAACACAAGATACGCTGTATAAAGATAAATTACGTCAAACTTGACAGCGGTTGCCAATATTTATATAAATGCCATTTATGTTTTAATGCATTATTTATGCATTTCATTTGATCGGTGATAATTAGATGCATTTTAAATACATATATGGATAGAGCACGCTGCATGTCAGAGTTTATAAAGTTTGTAAAGAGTCCATGCACGGTATGGCGAGTACCATGCTTCGTGCACTTATTGCTCCCGCACCACCACCACCGTGCAACAAATTTGTAAAGAGTTTGGGAAGAACATGAAATGAACGAATATTTTGCAATTGATCTCTTCGGCGTTTCATATTCGAGGTGTAACTTAATATAATCAAGAGGCGTGCAGGAAATAAGGTTTCCACGCTGGATGTATGTTCTGGAAATTCAATACATAAATAAATAAATTGAGCAGCAACCGGCTGTGTAGATGTGCAAGGTTTTGCCAGCGATGTCCACCTTTTTTTTGGCCAGAAATGCATTGTTACTATGAATTCGACTGCTCTTCCAAATTCTGATACTTCTCACATTGCTGACACGACTTGGGAAAGTTACGTTGCAGCCTTTGCATTATTTCTTCATGTGAGGAAACCTGTGAGCTACGAAAATAACTGCAGATGCTGGTACAAATCGAAGGTATTTATTCACAAAATCCTGGAGCAACTCAGAGGTCAGGCAGCATCTCAGGAGAGAAGGAATTGGTGACGTTTCGGGTCCAGACTGATATCAGGGGGCGGGAAAAAGGAAGGATATAGGTGGAGACAGGAAGATAAATGGAGAACTGGGAAGGGGGAGGGAAGAGAGTGACATAGACAATAGACAATAGGCAATAGGTGCAGGAGTAGGCCATTCGGCCCTTCGATCCAGCACCGCTATTCAATGCGATCATGGCTGATCGTTCTCAATCACTACCCTGTTCCTGCCTTCTCCCCATACCCCCTTACTCCGCTATCCTTAAGAGCTCCATCTAGGTCCCTCTTGAATGCATTCAGAGAATTGGCCTCCATCACCTACGGAGGCAGAGAATTCCACAGATTCACAACTCTCTGACTGAAAAACGTTTTCTTCATCTCCGTTCTAAATGGCCTACCCCTTATTCTTAAACTGTGGCCGCTGGTTCTGGACTCCCCCAACATTGGGAACATGTTTCCTGCCTCTAACGTCTCCAACTCCTTAATAATCTTTTATGTTTCGATAAGATCCCCTCTCATCCTTCTAAATTCCAATGTATACAAGCCTAGTCGCTCCAGTCTTTCAACATACGACAGTCCCGCCATTCCGGGAATTAACCTAGTAAACCTACGCTGCACGCCCTCAAGACAGAGGAACTATCTAAAGTTGGAAAAGTCAATGTTTATGCCGCTGGGCTGCAATCTGCCCAAATGTGAGATGCTGTTCCTCCAATTTCCGGTGGGCCTCACTATGGTACTGGAGGAGGCCCATGTCAGAAAGGTCAGACTGGGAGTGGGAGGGAGAATTGAAGTGCTCAGCCACCGAGAGATCAGGTTAGTCAAAGCGCACTGAGCGAAGATGTTGAGCTGTAGGCTGAGTGTCTTATAGGGCGTTATATCGGCGGCGCAGTGGCTGCTGCCTCACGGCGCCAGTGGGTGGATTACCAGCGCTGCTTATGTGGAGGTTGTACGTTTTCTCTGTGACTGGGTGTGTTTCTTCCGGATATTCCAGTTCCTTTCGACATTCCATCCTTTTTCAAATGTGCCCGTAGTGTATGGGATACGAAAGTAGGACACTATAGAAACAGTAGCCGAGGGTTGGCGCGAATTTGGTGGGTCGAAGGGCCTGTTTTGCAACATACTTCAGACCCTTACACTCAAAAGAGCAATAGTACCTTAAATAATATGCAGCGCCGATGGAGAAGTCTGAACACAGTGTGTCTCTCTGTTATTGGCTGACTTATTTCCCCTGAAATTGCATTTTCTGTCATCAAACAATTCATATGCAATAATATAAAATGAGCCTCAAAAATCGTTGACTAATTGATAAACAATCCAACCTCATCACTGCTCGGTGTAACTTTCATTTTCAACTGGAATTCTGCACCGTTGTTCGGCAACGGGAAATTAGATTTTGAATTTTGTTTGCCACAGCAGAACAAATCCAGGTACATTTAACTTCAACAAGATTTCTGCGAAATGAATTTCTGTAGCAATATATTTCTTTATTAGTATAAATCCAATGCAGTGTTTAGAGAGATCTCACAGTCCACGTAGGTTAATCTTAAACAAACACAAAGTAATATCATAGAAACATAGAAACATATAACATTGGTGCAGAATGGCGCCATTCCGCTCGTCGATCCTGCACCGACATTCAATATGTCCATGGCTGATCATCCAGGATCACTACACTTGTTGCTGCGTTCTCCTCGTATCCCTTGACTCATTTAGCCCTGAGAATTAAATCTAACTCTCTCTTGAATACATCCAGTGAATTGGCCTCCACTACCTTCTGTGGCAGAGAATTCCACAGATTCACATCTCTCTGGGTAAAAAAAGCTGTTCATCTCAGTCCTAAATGGCTTAAGGCTTTTCTTAATCTGTGACCCCCAGTTCCGGACTCCGCGATCAACGGGAACTTTTTTCCTTCAACGAGCCTGTTGAATCCCTTAAGAATTGTTTAGGTTTCTATGAAATCCCCTCTCATCCTTCTAAATTACAGTGAATATAAGCCCAGTTGATCCATTCTTTCATCATATATCAGTGCCGCTATCCCGGGAATCAACTTGGTGAACCGACGCTACACTCCCTCAAGAGCAAGAATGTCCTTCCTCAAACTAGGAGACCAAAACTCTCCACGTGCTGTCTCACCAGGGCTCCATACAACTGCAGTAGGACCTCCTTACTCCGAAACTCAAATAGCCTCGCTATGAAGGCCAGCATGCCATTTGCTTTATTCACTGCCTGCAAGCATTGTGTCAGTGATTGATTTTCAAGGCCACCCAGGTCTCGTTGCACCTCAACGTTTCCTAATCTGACACCATTCAGATAATAATCTGCCTTTCTGTTTTTGCCACAATAGGGGATGATATTACATTTATCCACATTGTGCTGCATCTGCCATGCATTTGACCACTCACGCGACCTATCCAATTCACCCTGCAGCCGCATATTAACCCCCTCGCAGCTCACACTGTCAATCACCTTTATGTCATCCGCAAATTGGAGATGTTGTATTTAATCACTTCGTCTAAATCGTTAATATATATTGTAAGTAACTAGAGGCGAAGCACTGGGCCTTGCGGCACCCCACTAGTCACTGCCTGCCATTACGAAATAGGACCCGTTAATTCCTACTCATTGGTTCGAGTCTGCCAACTGGTTCTCTACCCATAGCCCCAGTACCATGTGTTCTAATTTTGGACATTAATCTCGTGTTTCGGACCTTGTCAAAGGCTTTTTGAACTTCCAGATACACCACATACACCGGCTCTTCCTTATCCATTCTACTTGTTACATCCTGAAAAAAATCCAGAAGATTGTCCAGCATGATTTTCCCTTCATAAATCCATGCTGACTTTGACCGATCCTGTCACGGCCTTCCAAATTCGCTGCCATTACTTCTTTCAAAATCAACTCTAGCATCTTGCCCACTACCGATGTTAGGCAAACTGGTCTACAATATATTTAGTCTATCCTGCAATCAATTATTCATTGTCTGACAGAGCTGCCAGAAAACGAGCAAACCACGTTCCTGGACATCCAAGTTCAGAATATATGGTAAAATGGGAGGATGAGAAGTTAAGTGAAGATACGATGCAGCGACAGTGCAATTGATGATGCAACATTTAATTTCTTGATTCAGACTCTCGCCTTCCACATCACGATAAAATATGTAAACTATATATTGAGTAAGGCCATTTTCCCCAGGCACATTGAGCACAATCGTCGTTGACCGGTAAACCAAAGTGCATTTTAACCCGTGCGTGTTGTCAGTAGCGTATAGAATTAGCACCCATTGATTAATTATTAAATCAATGAACGAACGGAACATATCTGAAATTGATAACCCGAGCAAACCGCTTAACACGAAGAGAACCCACGCGGTTACAGTGAGAACTCCGTACAAACTGCGTAGTTGGTCGAACCCAGGTAAGGCGGCAACTCTACCGCTGCCCCATCAATGGTAAATTCAAACATTATTCAATTAAGGAGGCCAGACGTGTTCAATGACAGAAATAAACTTCAAATCGACTTTTTCCTTGAAATCTACTGATGCTGATGATTTCACCCGTCAAGTAAGTTATGAAATGTAAGACATGTAATGTAAAGACAATGAATAAATGAAAGGCGATGTTTTGGTGTTTTGCCTGTGCAACTTACCCAAAGTTAAGTAATGCGTCTCTAGCTGCATGAAGGGCTGTAAATTGGGATTAAGATAATTTTTTAATGAGGAATTTATATCTTAATATATTTAAGAATTGTAAAATAGTCGTTATATCACAAGCTTCCCGAGCTTGCGATTACGTAATTAATTTATCTTGTGATAGTGTTTGTCACATCCAAGAATGCCAATGAAAAGGAAGCTAACGCTGTCGAATTCCTGATAAGTTAAATATTATCGTGACTTTTGACTTTAGAATATTTTCCAAAATACATCTGTATTATGTCATCTCGGACAATTTTTATCGGACGCTCCTGGACTTTATCTTGCACTAACCGTTATTAGTTTATCCCATAACTGTACACTGTGGACGGCTTGACTGTAATCATGTAGAAATTACCCGCTAACTGCATAGCATGCAAATGGATAGCACGCGATGAAAACAAATTCACTCCAACTCAGAACACGTGAAACAAAGTAAACTAACTGAACTAAATCAGTTTTAGACATGAAACCAATGTGGCAAATGTTGCAAACAATTGCACATCAAATAAGAGCAAAATGGTGAACTGTTTTTTTTGTTTTATTTTAAATGACCCCCATTAACCTTCAAGACTTGTGGTATCACTATTTTTGAAGCTGACCTGTTATCTGCGTTATCTCGGCGGGGAGAACAGGCAAGACAAAATACACCAATCTCAAATTTGTTATCGAAACATTTATTCCAAGTACCAATAAACCAAGTTCCAATAAAACAAATACCGTCTCCAACAACGGATATTTGTCTAGAATATATATCATAACTGTTAATTTTACATGTTTATCTGATTAACTATATATGTTTTCGCCATTTGCTAACAATTATGTTATCCTTTTGCCCAATGAAGACGCGCTAATGGAAAAAAATGCTGGTAAAGTAAAATAATGCTCTACTTTTCATTGGTGCGAGCATAACACGGCACATAATTCTTTGGGTAATAGTTAATTATGATACTCCACTTCAAGCGTTCAAGAATTTTCATTTGTCATAACGACATAAACAATAGGAGCAGGATTAGGATTTACGGCCCATCAAGTCTGCTCCACCGTTCAATAATGGCTGACTTAGCTCTCCATTTTAACCCCATTTTCCCTCTTCCCCATAACCCCTGACACATTTATTAATGAAGAATATTTATCTATATATCTTTGCCTTATAGAGATATAATATATAATATCCATTGACGTGGCCTCCACACCCTTCTCTGGCGAAGAATTCCACAGATTCGCTATCCTCGGACTAAATAAATTGCTCCCATTCTCCTTCCTAAAGGAATGTTGTTTAATTCTGAGACTATGTTCCCCTGTCATAGACTCTCCCACTAGTGGAAACATCCTCTCCACCACCACTCTATCCAGGCCTTTCACTATTCGGTAGTTCTGATTTGTGACATCGTCCCTTTGGACCCACGGAGATTGATTTCAATGTGGTCGCACCACATGAATAAATACATTTTCCTTCCATCGAAAGAATGAAAATCTTTAACCCTGGAAACTATTTCCGCAAGGATTCTTCTCAGTCTGCTGAGCATTTGCAGAATTGTATTTTTTTGTGTGAAACTGTTGGCTCGCCTGACACCGGGTGGAAATTATCTCGATTGTTCATATTCGCAAGCTTCGAAAACAGTATGTGCTACCCACAGAGCAAGCACCTTCTCCATCGTCGTAGCCATTTCATCATAATTTTAGAGCAGTTTGGCAGATTATATGCATTTTATTCTACAAGATAATAGTTTGTCTGCGACCACTTTGCTCACGTTTGGTTAGACTCCCATCGATATTCGATAATTGACTACTTCCGTCGTCGAAAAATAAACCATTAATCATTTTCCATAATCTCAAATCTGCGTGTATCTTTTAGTTTTTTGTACTGCAAATAGTAACGCACAGTTTGAGTAAGACTGGTAAAAACCCGTTAACAAGCCAACTTTCATGAAATCCTGAATTTAAATGGAAGTGCATTGCCGATGGAGCTGGTATGCTTGGCTGTTTCCTCACGAAACAATCGTTCTCTGTCTCTCTCACGGCTAAACTCTCAAAGAACGATATGTTGGAAATATCTGTCTCCAATACTTATGTATGTGTTTGTGCACTTATATAGTAAAATTTTCCGTGCGCTAAATACGTAGAAAAAGCCGTTACTTGTCTTCACAAATATTCAACTGCACCCTACATGTCAGTCTTGTTTATCGCTCATGTAAGGTTAATTTGATTTTGCATTCTATGTTTTTAGATTTGGAAAAACTTATTGTGGAGAGCAGTGAGTACAGACCATTTAAAACAAACACATTTTGTTAATCATTAATATGCACATAAATGAGAACTATAATCCAGGAAAATGTAAATGTGATGCGTCGATCTCTTTTATTTACTTTTATTTTACGTTGCCTGATGATCAGGGATAATAATGTTATGACGTTTTTTTAAAAAATTCTTCCAGTGAAACAGATGCTTGCAAAAGATGTAGGCAAGTTATACCCACGATCTATGAATATATTCAAGAATACACGTAGTAATTTTTATTTAAGTAAACTTTCCAGGAGAAATGCATTGGTTTGTAAGCAAATCATGCCGTCCATGAGGCTGAATAGGTCAGTTAATTAAATGTACATTCAACATCAGTACCGACTCAGCAACATTTATTCTCGAATACGCTTAAACAAACAGAGCTGGGTGTATGGCTTTACATTAAACTAATACCCTAGTTAATGTCATCATCGTCTGCGCTATTATTAAGACAGAGTTGGGTTTGCGAATGAGCTAATTAATCCATAACACCCGCCTGTTTTCGACAACATTGCAATTCCAGCCTTGATGGGACCCAATAATTGTCTGCGAAATAACATCAAGTTCCATCTGTCTCTTCGTCTATTTTCTGGTTGCTTCAATATGCATCGTCTTAAATGGGGGAAATATAAATGATGCTCGTAAATGATGATCTCCGCAAAAAACAGCTGTGTTTACTTAGGATTTAAATATTTAGGATTTAAATAATTATACTTCAAAAGTCTAGTTATACAGAAATATGGATTACATGCTAATAATTTTTTTAGATATTTACAAATCAGAGATTATGTAAAATCACATACGCAAGAATATAGATTTAGAGGCCCAGGAATTCTTGATGAATGCTTGAACCGTCACTACAATACAAATAAATTAATATCTTATATTTGTAACACTCTTTTAGATACCGACATTCCGTCATCAGAATCATATAGACGAGCATGGGAGAACGAATTGGCTCAACCCATAACGCAAGACATATGGGACGAAAGTTTACAACACATACATCAATGCTCGTTAAACACTAGACACTCATTAATACAATTTAAAATATTACACAGATTATATTATTCGAAGACAAAATTAAACAGGATTTTCACAAGTATCTCTCCTATTTGTGATAAATTTCAATTTCAAGCAGCCAATTTAACTCACACTTTTGTGACTTGTACAAACATGCAAAATTTTTGGATCGATATTTTAAAAATAATTTCTAAAGTTAACGATAACCAACTGGATTTATATCGAAAATTAATAATTTTAGGATTATCAGAACACATTACAAACTTTACGCTAAGTCAGAGATGCTTTCTTGACTACAGTTTATTAACTGCGAAAAAATTAATACTTAAATTTTGGAAAAAACCAGTAACCCCCACAATCAAAATGTGGATTACGGAAATGACCGAGACCTTGCATTTGGAAAAAATAATGTTTGCCTTAATTGACAAACCAGATCTATTTTTTAAAATATGGTCTCCATTTATTGAATTTTTAAAAAAGTAAATGGGTTTGTCACAAAACTAAAATTTAAATCTAAAGTTAAAACTTGAGTTTAGGGTTGGATGTACAACTATACTCATTAACTCCCGGATCTATCCCCATAATCTTTATGTTAGTAATTCTCTTTTTTCTTTGCTCTCTCTCTATTAGTTTATAGTCTTTTTTCCAGCCTCTTTTCATCTTTATTATTTTTTTTTAAATTAAAAATTGAAGCTATGTAAGAACTCTATAACCAGTTTGTCGTTTATTATTATTTGTACATATGCTTTAAAAAATTAAAAATTAAAAAGTCTAGTTATTCCACATGAAATAATCTGATATTGTGTAATATTTTGTTACATAAGAGATTGAACTTCTCAAGTTAAAGGTGTCAAACGGTAAGGAAATGATTAATTCTAATGAATTACAACTGCGCGGTTGTCTCACTTCTGCATTCAAACAGAAAAAAATATTTGCGTAATTTGCTTCATGGCCGGATTTTATTGTACCCTGTGGCTGACGTAATTGATAATTGGTATTTATCGCAAATGTTCCTTGGTCTCTAAATGGACAATTTAATTTCCTTATGTAGGGTATGTACGTTCAGCTAATATATTTGCCTTTGCTCTTCAACAATCCTTTAATGATGAATGAGTATCAAAGTTCTAATTCACATTGCATTGGCGTTATCATTGGACACTTTGATGTGCATTATTTAATTACGAAGGAGATAAGGCAGGGAAATTATTGGCAATCCGTTTATTTCGTTCGTATTCTTATCTATATTAGCTGTAATACCAATGTTTACAATGAAAGGTCTGAATATTTATCATTGTGATGTTGTAGCGGTGTCGGGTGTGGAATGAAGCAAGACACCGGGTGTATTCAGGAAAGCTATTACTTACATTTGCTCAACTCCAAACCACGAGGTAGACGAAGGGAAGATCTCCGCCCCTCCGAGAAACTCCGTAGCTTGAGGCCATCCCCCCTGACCTGTCCATCTAGTGCCGAGAGGTTCGACCCAGTGAGTGGCACAATCCCGCAGGGACCGCCACAATGTATAAAATGTGGTGCTTTCAAAACACATTGAAAACTCTGCGATTGAATCTTATTGCAATAATAGTAGAATATTAAACGTTGTACCTCGAGAAGGTAGAAGATATATTTCCATGAATGATATTTATTTTTAAAGTTCTCGGTATGGGACTGAATAGAAGAAATGGAAGGTGTTGGTTGCATGAATATTAAATGGAGAATTACACTTATTGTCTTTATTAATATTACCGAGTCGCTTCTCAACATAAAGATAGATCACTTTGCAAGCGCTATTTATTATTATACTTCGCCCTTTAGAAGAGGTCGAATAAAATTTGTGTCAGATTGATTCTTACTCAGAGTATCTGCTTAACTATTGCTTCAGATTTCTTTCCAAATGCCCTTTGAAATGGCGGTTTTAGAGAGGCTTCTGCCGTAACGTGGTCATGGAATGCTGTTGATAATTGAGGCAAAAAGGCGCATCGAAGGGCAGCGTGGTTGTGTGACATTTCATTATGGACGTTCGAACTTAAAGTTGAACTAAATGAAGTTGGAAAATGAAGACAATGACAAATGATGCTCGAGTAATATTTCCTATTGCAATGCAAGAAAAAGGAAAAGAAAAGGGTAAAGGCGACGATTTGGATAAGGGTGATACTGATTTGTTTTGAGCAACACATTAAAAGCAATGTTGTTTACAGGTGATTCTACCCCTCCCCATGAAATAGTTTAGTTCTTCTTCTACTTCTTACTGAAATTATGTAACGCCCTCCAGGCGCTGTAGCAAGTGCAATGTGCTGTTGTCAAGAGCCGTGATGTGAAGCCCTCCACGAGGGCGACGGAGGACAGTGCGGTCGAAAATGACGTGCTGCGCTGTTTGCTGGTATGCTCCGCACACGCAGGCTGCTGATGAACGCAACCCCCAACGATACATGTTGGCATTGAACCGCTCGCCCCTGTGCGGAGCCGGTTCAGGGCGACCCACTCTTTTGCGGGGCATGTCCGAGACGGATGGGGCTGTGGTGTTAGGTGCGACAGTGTATTGAGGAAGTTGCGATATCTGTTCCCAGCTAGATATTCATGCTCCTAGTATGTTCAAACCGGAGCCACAGAGGATCGCTGCATGACGGGAGAAAGGGTGACGAGAAGACAGTCGTTGTGGTCCCAGTTGCTGTGATTCCTGGGCGAGGTGGTGCAAAGGATGTCTGGCGTCCGATGGGGCCTTGCCCACCAGCCTTTGAGGAAGCAACTAGGAAAATTGACAGGGGAGAGCTGGTGGATGTGGTGGACCTTGACTTTCAGAAAGCCTTTGACAAGGTTCCACATAGGAGATTAGTGGGCAAAATTAGAGCACATGGTATTGGAGGCAGAGTACTGACATGGATAGAAAATTGGTTGGCAGACAGAAAGCAAAGAGTGGGGATAAATGGGTCCTTTTCAAAATGGCAGGCAGTAACTAGTGGGATACCGCAAGGCTCGGTACTGGGACCGCAGCTATTTACAATATACATTAATGACTTGGATGAAGGGATTAAAGGTACCATTAGCAAATTTGTAGATGATACAAATCTGGGTGGTATTGTGAACTGTTTGGAAGGTGCTATGAGGTTGCAGGGTGACTTGGACAGGTTGTGTGAGTGGGCGGATGCATGGCAGATGCAGTTTATTGTGGATAAGTGTGAGGTTATCCACTTTGGTGGTAAGAATAGGAAGGCAGAGTATTATCTGAATTGTGTCAAGTTAGGAACACGGGACGTACAACGAGATCTGGGTGTCCTAGTGCATCAGTCACTGAAAGAAAGCATGCAGGTACAGCAGATAGTGAAGAAAGCCAATGGAATGTTGGCCATCATAACAAGAGGAGTTGAGTATAGGAGCAAAGAGGTCATTCAGCAGTTGTACAGGGCCCTAGTGAGACCGAACCTGGAGTACTGTGTGCAGTTTTGGGCTCTAAATTTGAGGAAGAATATTCTTGCTATTCAGGGCGTGCAGCGTAGGTTTACTAGGTTAATTCCCGGAATGGTGGGACTATCATATGTTGAAAGACTGGAGCGACTAGGCTTGTACACAGTGGAATTTAGAAGGATGAGAGGAGATCTTATCGAAACGTATAAGATTATTAAGGGGTTGGAGACGTTTGAGGCAGGAAACATGTTCCCAATGTTGGAGGAGTCCCGAACCAGGGGTTACAGTTTAAGAATAAGGGGTAGGCCATTTAGAACTGAGGTGAGGAAAACGTTTTTCATTCAGAGAGTTGTGAATCTGTGGAATTCTCTGCCTCAGAAGGTAATGGAGGCCAATTCTCTGAATGCATTCAAGAGGGAGATAGTAGAGCTCTCAAGGATAGCGGAGTCAGGGGATATGGGGAGAAGGCAGGAACGGATGTAGTGATTGAGAATGATCAGCCATGATCACATTGAATGGCGGTGTTGGCTCGAAGGGCCGAATGGCCCCCTCCTGCACCTATTGTCTATTGTCTATTGTCTATTGCCTAGGAGTGAAGAACTCTATGTGAAGCTTGGCGGATGCGATACCTGCGAGCACCGGCAGGTGATCCGTCGGAGTAGGGCGTCCGCAGCCAGTGACGATCCGCATGGTGTCGTTGAGCGTGGCGTCTAGCTTGTTGGTATGAGCGCTGCGGCACCTTGCTGGGGCGGCGTAGTCATCGGCGCTGAACACGAGTGTAATAGCACTGGTTCGAAGAATATATCTCCTGGCGCCCCATGACGATCCGGTCAATCAACGTAGGAGGTTGTTCCGTGCCGAGACTTTAGCACGGACAGCTTCAAGATGTTGCTTGTAGGTCAGCTGCCGAAATATTTTCACCCCGAGGTATGTAGGAAATGGTTGTAGGGGAGGGGTGACCCATTGAGGGTGACGGTTAGCTATCGTTGAGTTTTCTTGTTGTTCAGGTAAAAGGCCGTTGGGGTGGTTTTTGCCATATTCCGTTTTAGTCTCCAGGTCTTAAGGTAGCCCGCGACAAGTTACATATCTCCCGAGGGCACATCCTCAACATTTGACCAACTCTTGTCTGGGTTCAGTAGGGTCAAGTCATCGGCGTATCCATACTGGCGCGAGGTCGTACGTGGCAGATCGCTGTTATAGAGATTCAAAAGCATGAGGGCCAGTACCGAGCCTTGGGGGACTCCGTTTCTTAGGCGTCGCCATCGGCTAGATTGTCCGTCAATGGTCTTGAGTCCAAATCTGCGGTTGGCAAGGATAAATAGTTCAGTTTAATTAAACATGCGTAATAGGTTCGCATTTCATTGTTATTTACTGGTTTGGAGAGTCCATATTTCCTGCTATGTTATTCTATCACAACTGGCAAATTAAACTGCAAACGTAGATATAACTCGCTGCAGGCTACTACATTTTATATTGTATTTGATCGTTTCATATTTACAAATTTTCCCTCAGAAAGCCGAAGCGACACAGGTAAGATACCAGCATTTATTTCTCAAGGCTACACATGAACGGATCATAGCGTGAAGAACTCCATTGATTTGTTGCCACTTTTTATTGAAAGGACGAGAAGGAGCCTTCAGATTATTGACACGACCTCGCCGATCAGGGACACTGGAGAATCAGTTGATAGGTATGTGGTAACATAGCGCTTAGAAAAGCACTATGGATTGTTGTTATGCAAGAGTACAATATCTTGGTCCTTACCGCCCTTTTCCTATGCAGTTTGTGTCAAATGGTTGCATCAGAACTAGTTACTGTGTAATCGAGCGAAATATTCTTCAATTTTATGTAACATTCGTGCGTTGCCTCTTTCATTCATTTTCTACCCTGATGTGCACCCATTTCTCCCACTTGCCACCCCTATATTTTATCGCACTGATTATGAAAATTCTCGCCAACATTGGACGTCCTGCACGATTCCAGCACTAGAAACATGTTAACAGTTTTCGAACACCACACTGTGCAATGTCTTCGTTTCCGAAAGTAAAATCGATACATTTTGCCAACTATATTGCAGTCTAATTGCCTCCTATCAGCAAAATCTTTCAGGACGAGATAATATGAGATTATTCTCATCCTGCTTAGAATGTGTATAATGTACAGACAGATATATGAAATATTTGTGAACAATTTGGCTACATGTGCTTTATTACAGGCAGAAGTGACAATGAAGGTAAATTATCAGCAATACCCCCGTGGATATCCCACAATGTTGCTTGAATTACTCGCTTTGCACGTCGAGAACTAATTGAGGTAATTTTGGTCTGGAGATGCAATTCTGTTGACAGGTTGAATGTTGATTTATTAAGTCCGTATTTTAATTACTAAATCTGTGTATCCGAGTTAATTTTCGATTGACACTTGCCACACTTTGCCTTTAACATGCAATATTTTATACTATCTTTTGGAAGTACTTAATTTGAGAACCGAACTACAAAAAGCCAGTAAGGAATTAATGGAAAGTTCGCAGCAACTTTGGAATTGCAATGTAAATCACTTAAATTGTATTACTTCGTTGCTAGACTTCCCGGTTAGGAGGACGTCCAGTTTAACTTCATGGGATATATAATATTAGTATGGATTGTTCACTCCTCATATTGCCGTCTGGCATTAGTTTCCACAGATTACAACGATGTGAACAAGTGTGTTTCGTGACACAGCACCTGGAGTACTGTGTGCAGTTTTGGTCTCCAAATTTGAGGAAAGATATTCTTGCTATTGATGGCGTGCAGCGTACTAGGTTAATTCCCGGAATGGCAGGACTGTCATATGTTGAAAGACTGGAGCGACTACGTTTGTATACACTGGAATTTAGAAGGATGAGAGGGGATCTTATCGAAACGTATAAGATTATTAAGGGGTTGGACACGTTAGAGGCAGGAAACATGTTCCCAATGTTGGGGGATTCCAGAACCAGGGGCCACAGTTTAAGAATAAGGGGTAGGCCATTTAGAACAGAGATGAGGAAAAACTTTTTTAGTCAGAGAGTTGTGAATCTGTGGAATTCTCTGCCTCAGAGGGCAGTGGAGGCCAATTCTCTGAATTCATTCAAGAGAGAGCTAAATAGAGCTCTTAAGGATAGCGGAGTCAGGGGGTATGGGGAGAAAGCAGGAACAGGGTACTGATTGAGAATGATCAGCCATGATCACGTTGAATGGCGGTGCTGGCTCGAAGGGCAGAATGGCCTACTCCTGCACCTATTGTTTATTGTTTATTGTGAATGTCTCGAAAATTAGTGATATCGTTACTCGGCAATATTCTGCAGTATTTTCAAGACAAAATTGTCTAATAAACTGTGCCCGATACTCACGTAACTTTGGAATCAATTTTAATATTTATGTACTTTCTCGCCAACGGTGTAGTTCTGCACTTTTACGCTCTTATTTTCGCGTTGTTTCCAATCGATTCGTCATTCTGGTTGGCAACTTCATTTCTGCCGCACAATGCGTGTTTCTTACCATTCAAATTTCGGTAATGCTTTCCCCATCACACCGCGACGTCTGGAACCTTCCAACAGAGTCACGTCCTGTTCTGTATTTGGAGGTCCGATTTGGACGTCTACCATTCTATAAAACTTTACATGCTCTGTATAATCAGTACACGCTCACCAATCCCATGGTCTATGCAGGAAGGAACTGTAGATGCTGGTTTCTACCGAAGATAGTAAACCACGGACTAACTGATGGAAGCGGTCCAATTCATTTTCTACACAGTTTTTCGGCTTGAATAAATGACGTATAACCGATCTTCATGAGCAGCTGTGAATTATGTTGATAATTTGTTTCAGTAGCGTTTTAGTTTGTCAGTAAATGTAGGCCGAACATCTTTCCCAAACACATCGCTGAAGAATGGTACATACTTTCTTTGTCCAACTGTGGTCAACGGGATTGTTCCTAATTCTAAAGCCTGAGAAGCGTTAAGAGCTCTAATGAACGAATACAAATCCAGGGCACTTCGATCCATTCAATTTATTTGCAGTTCAACTTACATCATCGAATGGCAAAGGAGAGCCCTGGGGCTTCGTCCCACAATGTCCTCGTCGAAAATAATGCTCAGCTAAAGTAACCCCTTCTACTTGCACATGACCCAGTTCACTACATTCCCTGCAATTCAACGTGTCTTCTTTCATCGAACCCGCTTCATACTTGGAATTTGTTTCAGTGACGAAGGTCTTTCTCATGCAGATGAGGAACATAAATAACTGTGTTCACACAAAGTAGAAAAGATATACCCACATTGACGTCGGTAGAGACCAGCATTGACAAGAACAATCATTTCATAAAATTGGCTTGAAGTGGTCTTGCTTCTGGGAGAAAACTGAAGTTAACCGCAACGAAGTTTCTTATTTTCATTAGCTTGTAGCTTTATGAATCTGGCAATGAATTGGTCGATATCTGCTTAGGTGTTCGTACATAACCTGAAATTGCAGACCCAGTTTCGTGCAGGTCAGTCTATTCTCGAATATATCCTTTGAAGTAATGCACTTTAATTATATATAATTATACCCCCCCCTCCTCGCCCCACTCCCCACTCTCCCATACCCGGGACACACACCGAGAAGGAGGAAGATGGACGGACTGATTGTCCACTGATCCTTCCATTCCGTCCCTTCAACCGACGCCGTCCTCGAGTCCCCACTCCCGCCCGGGCCCAGCGCCCCGCACCATCAGCGCAACACGAGCTTTTTTCTCCTCCTCGTTCAGCGGCCGCTTCCACCGACGGTGCCGTCGATGACGGCCGCTCCAACCGACCGCCCAGTCGAGAGTCCAGTCTTCTTCTTCTTCTTCTTCTTCTTCTTCTTCTTCTTCTTCTTCTTCTTCTTCTTCTTCTTCTTCTTCTTCTGCTTCTTCTTCTCCTTCTCCTTCTCCTTCTCCTTCTCCTTCTCCTTCTCCTTCTCCTCCTCCTCTCCTCCTCCTCCTCCTCCTCCTCCTCCTCCTCCTCCTCCTCCTCCTCCTCCTTCTCCTTCTCCTTCTCCTTCTCCTTCTCCTTCTCCTTCTCCTTCTCCTTCTCCTTCTCCTTCTCCTTCTCCTTCTCCTTCTCCTTCTCCTTCTCCTTCTCCTTCTCCTTCTCCTTCTCCTTCTCCTTCTCCTTCTCCTTCTCCTTCTCCTTCTCCTTCTCCTTCTCCTTCTCCTTCTCCTTCTCCTTCTCCTTCTCCTTCTCCTTCTCCTTCTCCTTCTCCTTCTCCTTCTCCTTCTCCTTCTCCTTCTCCTTCTCCTTCTCCTTCTCCTTCTCCTTCTCCTTCTCCTTCTCCTTCTCCTTCTCCTTCTCCTTCTCCTTCTCCTTCTCCTTCTCCTTCTCCTTCTCCTTCTCCTTCTCCTTCTCCTTCTCCTTCTCCTTCTCCTTCTCCTTCTCCTTCTCCTTCTCCTTCTCCTTCTCCTTCTCCTTCTCCTTCTCCTTCTCCTTCTCCTTCTCCTTCTCCTTCTCCTTCTCCTTCTCCTTCTCCTTCTCCTTCTCCTTCTCCTTCTCCTTCTCCTTCTCCTTCTCCTTCTCCTTCTCCTTCTCCTTCTCCTTCTCCTTCTCTTCTCCTTCTCCTTCTCCTCTCCTTCTCCTTCTCCTTCTCCTTCTCCTTCTCCTTCTCCTTCTCCTTCTCCTTCTCCTTCTCCTTCTCCTTCTCCTTCTCCTTCTCCTTCTCCTTCTCCTTCTCCTTCTCCTTCTCCTTCTCCTTCTCCTTCTCCTTCTCCTTCTCCTTCTCCTTCTCCTTCTCCTTCTCCTTCTCCTTCTCCTTCTCCTTCTCCTTCTCCTTCTCCTTCTCCTTCTCCTTCTCCTTCTCCTTCTCCTTCTCCTTCTCCTTCTCCTTCTCCTTCTCCTTCTCCTTCTCCTTCTCCTTCTCCTTCTCCTTCTCCTTCTCCTTCTCCTTCCCCTTCCCCTTCTCCTTCCCCTTCTCCTTCCCCTT
>NC_135971.1:25050698-25065698 GCF_053455715.1 Rhinoraja longicauda
CACCCTACCTCCTCATCGACCTTTCGACTGCGCTATCAACCTGCTGCCGGGGGGTCCTATTCCCAAGGGGCGACTGTACTCCATATCCGGCCCCGAGAGGAAGACGATGGATGAGTACATTGAGTCCTCCCTGAGGACGGGCATTATTCGCCCGTCCTCCTCGGGAGCAGGCGCGGGGTTTTTCTTTGTGGGCAAGAAAGATGGGTCACTTCGTCCCTGCATAGATTACAGCCCCCTAAACGAGATTACAGCCCCTTAAACGAGAAACAAGAATCGTTACCCACTTCCTTTGATGTCTTCTGCTTTTGAACTGTTGCACAAAGCCAAAGTATTCACTAAACTAGACTTAAGTAATGCATACCACCTAGTGAGAATCAGAGAGGGGGATGAGTGGAAAACTGGGTTTAACACCCCTAACGGGCACTACGAGTATTTGGTGATGCCGTTCGGGTTATCCAATGCCCCCGCAGTCTTCCAAGCTTTTATGAACGAGGTCCTCAGGGAATTTCTCAATGAGTGTGTTTTTGTCTACCTTGATGACATTCTTATCTTCTCTCCAGACATACAGTCTCATGAGCGTCATGTCAAGTGTGTGTTGCAGAAGCTCCTAGCTAACCGTCTGTATGTGAAGGCCGAGAAGTGCGACTTCCACGCAGACACAATGTCCTTTCTGGGCTACATTATATCGGCCGCCCACATCCAGATGGACCCTGATAGGGTCAGTGCGGTGGCCAATTGGCCCACCCCCACTAACAGAAAGAAGGTGCAACAGTTTCTCGGATTTGCAAACTTTTACAGACGTTTTATAAGAGACTTCAGTGCTGTTGCTGCTCCTCTGCACTCTCTCACTTCTTCCAAGACCCAGTTCCAGTGGAATCCTCAGGCCGAAGCCGCCTTCCAGCGCCTCAAAACATTGTTCACCAACGCTCCTGTTCTGACCATCCCAGATCCCCAGAGACAGTTAATTGTGGAGGTGGATGCCTCCAACGAGGGGATTGGGCCGGTACTTTCCCAGAGAGCGGAGAAGGACAACCGGATTCATCCCTGCGCCTACCTGTCACGTAAGTTGACCCCAGCAGAAAAGAATTACGATGTCGGAAACAAAGAACTGCTGGCGGTCAGAGCCGCATTGGGGGAGTGGAGGCACTGGCTGGAGGGGGCCGAGCAGCCTTTTCTGGTATGGACAGATCACAAGAACCTGGAATACATCCGTAAAGCCAAGAGACTCAACTCACGTCAGGCCAGATGGACTCTGTTTTTTAGTAGGTTCAACTTTTCTCTGTCTTACAGGCCCGGTTCCCAGAACACAAAACCAGACGCCCTGTCCCGACTTTATGACCCTGAACCTGATACCAGAGAACCCGAACCCATCCTGCCACTTAACCGTGTGCTAGGAGCGGCGTCTTGGCAGATCGAAACAGATGTGAAGCAGGCTAATGATGAGACTGCAGCACCGAGTGGCTGTCCTACTAACCGTTTGTTTGTTCCTGTGACATTACGCCCCCAGGTAATCCACCGGGCTCACACGTCCCTGCTCACATGCCATGCAGGTGCCAAGAGAACTGTTTTTGTGGTTAAACAGCGTTTTTGGTGGCCTTCACTTGAGAAAGATGTAGCTGAATATATGGCCGCCTGCCCTGCCTGTGCAAGGAGCAAGCCCTCCAGACAAGCCCAAGCTGGTCTGCTGCACCCACTTTCAGTCCCTCGGAGGCCCTAGTCCCACATCTCTATTGACTTTGTTACTGGGTTGCCGGCCTCCAAAGGTAACACAACTGTCCTGACGGTGGTAGACCGATTTTCAAAGATGGTACATTTTATCGCTGTGGCCAAGCTCCCCTCTGCCAAAGAGACGGCAGAGGTAATGATGTCTCACATTTTCCGTATTCATGGTTTCCCTACAGACATTGTCTCGGACCGAGGCCCTCAGTTTGTGTCCAAGTTTTGGAGTGAGTTTTGTTCCCTCATAGGTGCCACCATCAGCCTGTCTTCTGGTTACCATCCGCAATCCAATGGCCAGACTGAGCGAATGAACCAGGAGCTCGAGACCTGCTTGCGCTGTCTGGTCGCGCAGAACCAGACCACCTGGAGCGACCGTCTCATCTGGGTCGAGTACGCACGCAACACGCTTCCTACGGCTGCCACGGGACTCACACCCTTCCAGTGTGCATACGGCTATCAGCCCCCCTTGTTCTAGGCTTATGAGGGTGAGGTGACGGTGCCTTCTGCCCACGCCATGATCCGACGCTGTCGCCGAATCTGGGACGGAGCTCGGAGGGTTCTACTCCGGGGTCAGTCCCAGATGAAAGCGGCAGCCGACCGCCACCGTAGATCCGCTCCGAATTATCGCCCAGGCCAGAAGGTATGGCTGTCTACAAAGGACTTGCCACTTCACGTCCACGCCAGAAAGTTGGCTCCAAGGTTCGTGGGTCCATTTCCCATTTCGAAAGTCATTAACCCTGTTTCGGTACGTCTGCAACTCCCCAGGTCATTAAGGGTTCACCCTACATTCCACGTCAGCAAAATAAAACTGGTCAAGGTAAGTGCACTTGTGCCCGCCTCCAAGCCCCGTCCACCCCCCCGGCTCGTCGACGGTGGTCCGGTCTACACAGTTAAGGCACTTCTTGAAGTCCGCAAGAGAGGTCGCGGTCGCCAGTTTCTGGTCGACTGGGAAGGCTACGGTCCTGAGGAGACGTGCTGGATTCCTGCCAGCTTCATTTTGGACAAGACTTTGATCAAGGACTTTGACAAGACTCATCCTGACCAGCCTGGACCGTCAGGAGTCGGTCCTAAAGGGGGGGGGGTACTGTAATGTCCCGTCATATCTGTTAGTCTTGTGTCATGTTCTGTGTTTAGATTCCTATGTCACGTCGTGTCCACGTCTAGTCCTTAGTGCGGTTCGTCAAGTTAAAATCACTCATGTCAAGTCTCGTGCTCACTTCCTGTTTTAAGGTGAAACTTACCTCATCTCATTTCAGGTCCCTTGACTTCCTGCCATTGTAATTGTCAGCCCCGCCTTGATTGTTTCCACCTGTGTGCCCTTACCTCATGTATATATAGTCCACGCCTCCCTTTGTCCCGTGCCAGTTCGTCTTGTGATTCATGTGCTCTCGGTCATTGATTCTCGACTGTTTCCAAGTTCTTGTCAAGCGTAGTATAGTTAGTGAGTATCCTAGTAAGTATTTTTGTAACTAATGATTTGTAGCTAAGTAAGTTTAGGGTTTTGGTTTGTATCACAGTGTTCTTTAATTTGGAAATTAAAGAACGCATTTTTTTCTCCAAATTTACTCTTGTGTGTGAGTCGTGCGTTTGAGTCCAGTTCCTGTGTGCCTCAGAACCTAACACTGACTGGTGTCGTTAGAACATGGGGAAGTACAAAGAGATCTGGGTGTCCTTGTTCATCAGCCACTTAAAGTTAGCATCCAGATACAGCAGGCAGTGAAAACGCAAATGGCATGTTGGCCTTTGTGACAAGAAGAGTTGAGTATACAAGCAAAGAGGTCCTTCTGCAGTTGTACAGGGCCCTAGTGAGACTCTACCTGGAGTACTGTGTGCAGTTGTGCTCTCCAAATTTGACGAAGGACATTCTTACCCTCGAGGGAGTGCCGCGAAGGTTCACTAGGTTAAGTCCCGGAATCGTTAGACTGTATGTTGAAAGAATGGAGCGACTCAGCTTGTATATCCTGGAATTTAGAAAGATGATAGGGGATCTAATTGAAACATATAAGATTTTTAAGGGATTGAACACGTTAGAGGCAGGAAACGTGTGCCCAGTGTTGGGGGAGTCCAGAAGCAGGGGCCACAGTTTAAGAATAAGGGGTAGGCCATTCAGAACGGAGATGAGGAAAAGCTTTTTCAGTCAGAGAGTTGTAAATCTGTGGAGTTCTCTGCGTCAGAAGGAAGTGGAGGTCAATTCTCTGGATGCTTTCAAGAGAAGGCTGGATAGAGCTCTTACAGATAGCGGAGTCAGAGGGAATGGGGAGAAGGCAGGAACCAGTTACTGATCGTGAATGATCACTTTGAATGGTAGTGCTGGCTCGAAGGTCCGAATGGCCTACTCCTGCACCTATTGTCTGTTGTCTATTGTCTATAACATAATAACTGACATAAAGAAATGTAGGATTAGACTTGCAGACACGCCCTGCGCGTGTCCTGTAAACCCCATCCGCGGTATCCTTCGCAGGTAATTTGACCACAGGCATAGACACAGGCCCACGAACCTGGGGTTACCCAGTGTCCATTCTTACTTGTACATCACCCATGAGAACAGATTCATCTTCTGACCCCATTCCGGTATCCGGGTAATCAGTAGTAACCTCGAATGGACTTTGCTGTGTTGGCGCAGGTTCGTCTGCGGGCTAAAGGTGTCTTCGATTCCTCCTGGAGATCCCTGCTTCTGATTGGACAATGTATTATCTCGGCTCTTGGCATATCCCCATTACCTCGCCCGCACGATTGTAACCTTCTGGGGTCTGTAATCGGACCAAAGGCTGGAGAGGTTCACTTGATTGATGATAACGCGCTTTTTGTGCCAGCCTTCCATTGAGAAGTTGACCCTGGATCTCTTGAGTCCTATACATGCGTGGTTCCAGAAATTTCTTTGAGACTGCAAGGGTAGCACGCGTTTGCCTCGACAGCCTTTGTCATTAACTTCTTTGCTTGTATGTCGTAAGAATTTAGTTACTCACCGATACCCCTTCCTATCCTGTTATACTTGCTAAATCCTTATTATCTCAGCAGGCTGTTGGCGTGTCACACACTGAAGCATTTCGTCAATGCCGGGCAAGTTATACTAATGATCTTGCCCCTCCCATGGCTCCTGCCAGTCCATATACGTAAGCATAGTTTTACCATCTTGGTATCCAAATATAATACAGCAGGATACAAAGTAATATAATAATATACTAAAATAACTAATAAACGCAAAATGGCTCTGACACACCGGCCCATAATCTTCACAAGTATATTATACAACAATTACTAATAAACATTAAACGGAGCCATAAACTTCATAAATATTCAAATGCATGCTCTGTACATTGGCATCTAAACTTCTTTAATGATTCTTCAATCTTCAAGACCACCAGTCTTTGCTCTACTCAAGTATCAGCTTCCTGTAGCAGACATATCTTGCTTACTGGTCTTTCCAAAATGCTACTCCCAGTCCGAAGTCGAACAGTATGCACAAAACCTTGTGCATCTGGTACAGCCTCCAATATTCTGCCCACCAGACAGAATCTTCTTCAGTCTTCTTCTCTTCCAGCTTAAGAAGCAGTTTGCTTTCAGCCCTCTTGATACTCCACCTGCAGGATTTTCCTTTGTGCTAACATATTTCCATTGTGATAAGTCAGTCACATCCCTTGCACAAGGGATTCTGTTTGCTGCAAATGTTTGAAAGCTTTTGGTCTCGTTGTTGATGTACTTAAGCCCCTTTGTGCTATCGGTCCAGAAAATGGATTTCACTAGTTGAAGCTCTAAATCTTTTCGCAGCTTTGTGTGAAATTTGGATTTTCCCATTACGAAGTGGTGATTTTATTGCTTGACCAGAAGATCTCCTTGGCTTGCAATAAATATTCAATTGTCAACAGCGACAGGGCAGCCATTCCCATCCTTGCTGTCGTTGTCTATTCACAGCTCATCATCCAGGGTCTTTCCATTTGCAACAGCGATTTCTGGATGGTTATCTTTAGCTTCGCTAGTGAGTGATTCATTTAGTTTTCCACCATCGACAAAAACTGTAGAGTTCTATGTAAGGAACTACCTTTTTCAGCAATGCTCTGGGTAAAACGTCTCCAGGGTTTGCTTGGTGTTCTAGTGCAGTACCCACTGAAGTTTCCAGTTCTATAATTTCTTGATCCGAAGATTCACATTTTTCTGGTGCTAGTTCAGAGTTGGCCACAGTCATCGCTGTGTTCAGTCAAGTATTTTCAGAACCAGCTTCTTCTGCCAATGGATCAGCTTTGACTGCTTTGAAGAGGATTCAGTTTTCATCACCGGCCCCGATATGGTCACAAGTTTGCGATGGGAGAACAGCATCACTCGCACTTGGGTTTTCATTCTGTTCTGGTTCGTTATCCTTGTCCTTTTATTCTATACGAAGTGTTTCAGGATGATCTTGCACCTGTTCTTCGACAGGTTCTGTAGTCGTTTCCAAAGTGTTTTTGGCTGTTTGAGGCTTTTCGCTTGCTTTAGCAAAGGTAGGGCATTCCAGAACCCTCAACTTTGCTACATCAACTAGATATCTTCCGTACGCTAACATTCTTATTGATCAATATGATTCGATTGAAAAGGCCGAAAACTTCACAAAAGGGCCAAGACTATCAATATGGACATCCGAACGAATGGTCGAGTATGAAATCAGCACTGCCTGTGGGTAATTTTTGCAGCCACGTTGTTTTACAAACTAACGGATATACGAACAGCACTACGGACCTCTCATTAACCGTTTCATTGCAAGACAACTTAAAATGGAAATGTTTGAATTGGCCTTCCTCTGGTGGCATATTTTTCGATCACATGGACACCGGTTTATCCGGTTTTTCGCCTCTCCCAGGAGATCACTCAGTTCTTTTGGGTGGGCGGTTGGAGCGGTTGGAGCAGCGGCCGGGCGGTAGGTTTAGTAACCGAGCACGGGGCTTTGTTTGGGGAGTATGAGTGCCAGGGCAGTTTATTGTTCTGGGTGTCGGATGTAGGGAATCTGGGAGTCTGATAGTCTTCCACACATCCACATCTGCGCCAGGTGCGACGAGATGGGACTCCTAAGGGACCGTATTAGGAACATGGAGCGGCAGATTGATGACCTCCGTTTGGTCAGGGAGAGTGAGGACGTTATAGATAGGAGTTACAGAGAGGTGGTCACTCCAAGACCACGAGAGGTAGACAAGTGGGTCACGGTTAGGGGGGGGCAAGGAGCAGGGACTAGGGAGTACCCCGGTGGCTGTACCCCTTGGAAATAAGTACTCCTGTTTAAGTACTGTTGGGGGTAACAGCCTACCTGGGGGCAGCGACGGTGCCCGGGCCTCTGGCAAGGAGTCCGGCCCTGTTGCTCAGAAGGGTAGGGAAAGGAAGAGGAGAGCGATGGTAATAGGGGACTCTATAGTGAGGGGGTCAGATAGGCGATTCTGTGGACGCAGTCGGGAGACCCGGATGGTAGTTTGCCTCCCGGGTGCCGGTGTCCGGGATGTGTCTGAGCGTGTCCAGGATATCCTGAAAGGGGAGGGAGATGATCCAGAGGTCGTGGTACATATAGGTACCAACAATATAGGTAGGATAAGGGAAGAGGTCCTGAAAGGAGAATTTAGGGGGCTAGGAAGAGAGTTAAAAAAAAGGACTTCCAAAGCAATAATCTCAGGCTTACTGCATGTGCCACGCGATAGTGAGAATAGGAATGGAGTGAGGTGGAGGATAAATACGTGGCTGAGGAACTGGTGCAAGGAGCAGGGATTCAAGTTTCTGGATCATTGGGACCTCTTCTGGGGGAAGTATGACTTGTACACAAAGGACGGGTTGCATCTGAATCTGAGGGGAACCAATATCCTGGCGGTGAGATTTGCTAAGGTAATTGCGGAGACTTTAAACTAGTACGGTTGGGGGGAGGGACTCAAACACAGATAGCTAATAGGCAGTGTGTGAGGCAGGAGGCAGAAAAGGGAAACACTCAGACCCAATATGTAAGAGAGAAAGAACGGAAAAGAAATAAACTGAGAATAAGAAATGATGGGTCCCTTAAATGTGTATATTTTAATGCTAGGAGCATTGTAAGAAAGGTGGATGAGCTTAGAGCCTGGATTGACATCTGGAAGTATGATGTTGTGGCGATCAGTGAAACATGGTTGCAGGAGGGTTGCGATTGGCAATTAAATATTCCAGGATTTCATTGTTTCAGATGTGATAGAATCGGAGGGGCAAGAGGTGGGGGTGTGGCATTGCTTGTCAGGGAGGATATCACAGCAGTGCTTTGGCAGGACAGACTAGAAGGCTCGATTAGGGAGGCTGTTTGAGTGGAACTCAGAAATGAGAAAGGTTTAGCAACACTTATAGGGGTGTATTATAGACCGCCAAATAGGGAACGAGAATTGGAAGAGCAAATATGTTAGGAGATAGCAGATATTAGTAGTAAGCACAGAGTAGTGATTGTGGGTGATTTCAATTTTCCGTATATAGACTGGGAATCACATTCTGTTAAAGGGCTGGATGGTTTGGAGTTTGTAAAATGTGTGCAGGATAGTTTTTTGCAGCAATACGTAGAGGTGCCTACCAGAGAAGGGGCAGTGTTGGACCTCCTGTTAGGAAATGAGACGGGTCAGGTGACGGAGGAATGTGTTGAGGAGCACTTTGGGTCTAGTGATCACAATGCCATTAGTTATCATATCATATCATATATATACAGCCGGAAACAGGCCTTTTCGGCCCACCAAGTCCGTGCCGCCCAGCGATCCCCGTACACTATCCTACACCCACTAGGGACAATTTTTACATTTACCCAGCCAATTAACCTACATACCTGTACGTCTTTGGAGTGTGGGAGGAAACCGAAGATCTCGGAGAAAACCCACGCAGGTCACGGGGAGAACGTACAAACTCCTTACATTGCAGCACCCGTAGTCAGGATCGAACCTGAGTCTCCGGCGCTGCATTCGCTGTAAAGCAGCAACTCTACCGCTGCGCTACCGTGCCGTCCCACATATAGACCCAGGTGGTCCTTACACCAACTTGCATCACATTTGGTTCGGCAACTCGAATGCCCAGGAATTAAGGGGATCACAAGAACAATGGAGATTACAAAAAGTGGTGATCACTGCGTCACAGGTATGAACCTCCCCACCATCTAGGAGGCCTTTTGGAGGCACTGCCTCAAATAGGCAGCCAACATCATCAAGGACCCACACCTCTCATTTCACCCCTACCATTGGGAAGAAGTATTGGAGTCAGGAACAACTTCTTCCCAACAACCATCAGGCTACTGAACACTACAAACACTAACTAAACTACAAACTATGGACTGTCTTGGTTGCAAGAGTGACTACCGGCCTTTGGTTTGTTTAGCTCTAATATTAGTTTTTTTAAATTTGAACATCTTTTCTTTGCTTATTATGTTATTAATTGAGTACTGCGTTTACAGATTTGTTATGCTCTGCAATCAAGAATGTCATTGTTCCATTTCGGTAAATATGACAATGAAACACTGTTGAACCCTTGAACACTCTTGAAGTCTTGAACTCTAGTGAGGTGGCGAGAAGACTCACAACACTTCGCACACAGACTCTACCTCGATGTAAACATTCACTTGCAATTTCCTTGAAGCATGGGGTTGAATACTGATTTGCAGGTGTCAGAGAGGCGGAGTTCTGGTTGCAAGTATCTGATTGCAATACAACGGTTAAAGTACGCATCCAACCAATGTTAAACAGTGTGGTCTTAATTTAAATAAAACTGCGGTAGATATGGATTTAGGTAGAGGAAGCATAAATTCAAGTTTGAACAAAATTCAACAGAGAAAAATAACTTTTTGATGCATTTTTGATGCATGTTTAACCAATTTATTTGGAGAAACAAGAAGACAGACTTCCAGAAGGCATTTGATAATGTGCCACATCAAAAGTCAATGCAGAAAATAACAGGGCATGATACAGGAGCAACATATGTGGTGTGAATGGAAGATTTGCTGGCTAACAGGAACCAGAGAGTAGACATAAATGAGCCTTTTCCTGATTGAAAAAATGTAATAAATGATGTGCCACAGGGAATGGGCTAGAACTTAAAAGTTTTCAATTTATATAAATGACTTGGATCAAGGCACTAAAACCATTGTTGCTCAATGTGTTGGTAGGTTGGAAAGTTAATTTTGAAGTGGATATAGAAAAGATACCGAGTGATATCGATATATAGATAGGTTAAATAAGTGGACAAGAGTTCAACACAGTCCTGCAGCGGTAGAGTTGCGGCCTTACAGTTGCCAGAGACCCAGGTTCGATCCTGGCCTTGTACACTGTCTGTGTGGAGTTTGCATGCTCGCCCGATGACCATGTGGGTTTTCTCTGGGTGCTCTAGTTTTTTCCCTCGTTGCAAAGACATGCAGGTTTGTAGGTAAATTGGCTTCTGTAAATTATCCTTAGTGTGTAGGATAGAACTCGTGTGATTGCTGGACCGTGTGGACTAGGTCAGCCAAAGGCCTGTTTCTATGCTGCATCTCTGAAGCTAAACTAAAACGAAATATAGATTTAGATACTGGGAGATTAAATTCAAATTTGAACAAAACTTAACAGAGAAAGAGAACATTTTGATGCATTTTTGGAACTCATATTTAATCAATTTATTTGGAGAAACTAGTAGGCGTATCATACTTAGACTTTTGATAAGGTGCCACGTCAAAGGTCATTGCAGAAAATAACAGTGGAGCAACATATTGGTGTCAATAGAAGATTGGCTTGGTATCAGGGAACAGAGAGTAGACATAAATGAGCCTTTTCCTGATTGGAAAATCTGTAACAAATGGTGTGCCAGGAAGGAACTGCAGATGCTGGTTTATATCAAAGTTAGCACAAAATGCTGAAGTAACTCAGCGGGTCAGGCAGTATCTCCGAAGAAAAGGGATGTGACGTTTTGGGTCGGAACCCTTCTTCAGACTGGGGTCCATTTTGTGTCTCTCTACCACACCAACACTATCAGCTCAATGTGCTGATTGGTTGAAAAGTAAATTGTAAAGAGGACATAGAAAGGCTACAAAGGGATAAGTAGATATAGACAATAGACAATAGACAATAGGTGCAGGAGTAGGCCATTCAGCCCTTCGAGCCAGCACCGCCATTCAATGCGATCATGGCTGATCACTATCAATCAGTACCCCGTTCCTGCCTTCTCCCCATACCCCCTCACTCCGCTATCCTTAAGAGCTCTATCCAGCTCTCTCTTGAAAGCATCCAACGAACTGGCCTCCACTGCCTTCTGAGGCAGAGAATTCCACACCTTCACCACCCTCTGACTGAAAAAGTTCTTCCTCATCTCCGTTCTAAATGGCCTACCCCTTATTCTCAAACTGTGGCCCCTTGTTCTGGACTCCCCCAACATTGGGAACATGTTATCTGCCTCTAATGTGTCCAATCCCCTAATTATCTTATATGTTTCAATAAGATCCCCCCTCATCCTTCTAAATTCCAGTGTATACAAGCCCAATCGCTCCAGCCTTTCAACATACGACAGTCCCGCCATTCCGGGAATTAATCTAGTGAACCTACGCTGCACGCCCTCCATAGCAAGAATATCCTTCCTCAAATTTGGAGACCAAAACTGCACACAGTACTCCAGGTGCGGTCTCACCAGGGCCCGGTACAACTGTAGAAGGACCTCAATATCATTATGGAGAAGGTCAAATCTGGACCAAGGGTTGAGATTTTGGATTGGAGAAAGGCTAATTTTGAGGAGATGAGAAAGGATTTAAAAGGAGTGAAATGGAACTTTTTGTTTTATGAAAAGGATATAATAGAGAAATGGAGGATATTTAAAGGTGAAATTTTGAGAGTACAGAGTCTTTATGTCCCTGTTCGGTGGAAAGGAAAGAATAATAATTTGAAAGAGCCGTGGTTTTCCAGGGAAATTGGACACTTGGTTCGGAAAAAGAGGGAGATATACAATAAATATAAGCGGCAGGGAGTAAATAAGGTTCTTGAGGAATATAAAGAATGTAAAAGGAATCTTATAAGGAAATTAGAAAAGCGAAAAAAAGATATGAGGCTGCTTTGGCAAGTAATGTAAAAGTAAACCCCAAGTGGTTCTACAGATATGGATAGTGAGGGATAAAATTGGTCCATTAGAGAGTCAGAGTGGATAGCTGGAGCCGGAAGAAATGGGGGAGATATTAAACAATTTATTTTCTTCGGTATTCACCGAGGAGAAGGATATTGAATTATGTCAGGTAAGCGAAACAAGTAGAGTAGTGATGGAAATTATGAGGATTAAAGAAGAGGAGGTACGGACACTTTTGAAAAATATAAAAGTGAATAAGTCTCCAGGTCCTGATAAGATATTCCCTGGGACATTGATGGAAGTTAGTGCAGAAATAGCAGGGGCTATGACGGAAATATTTCAAACGTCATTAGAAACGGGGATGGTGTCGGAAGATTGGCGCATTGCGCATGTTGTGCCTTTGTTTAAAAAAGGTTCTATAAGTAAACCTAGCAATTATAGACCTATTAGTTTGACGTCTGTGGTGGGAAAATTAATGGAAAAGATACTTAGGGATAATATATATAATTATTTGGACAAACAAGGCCTGATTAGAAACAGTCAACATGGATTTGTGCCTGGAAGGTCATGTTTGACTCATCTTCTTGAATTTTTTGAAGAGGTTACCAGGGAAATTGATAAGGGCAAGGCTGTGGATGTTGTCTATATGGACATCAGTAAGCATTTGACAAGGTTCCACATGGAAGGTTGATTAAGAAGGTTAAATCGTTGGGTATTAATAGTGAGGTTGCAAGATGGATTCAACAATGGCTGAATAGGAGATACCAGAGGGTAATGGTTGACAATTGTATGTCAGGTTGGAGGCCAGTGTCTATTGGAGTGCCCCAGGGATCTGTGTTGGGTCCACTGTTGTTTGTCATTTACATTAATGATCTGGATGATGGTGTGGCAAATTGGATTAGTAAATATGCAGATGATACTAAGATAGGTGGTGTAGTTAGTAATGAAGTAGAGTTTCAAAGTCTACAGAGAGACTTGGGCCTTTTGGAAGGGTGGGCTGAAAGATGGCAGATGGAGTTTAATGCTGATAAGTGTGAGGTGCTGCATTTTGGTAGGACAAATCAAAATAGGACGTACAGGGTAAATGGTAGGGAATTGAGGAATGCAGTGGATCAGAGGGATCTGGGAATAACTGTGCATTGTTCCCTGAAGGTGGAATCTCATGTGGATAGGGTGGTGAAGAAGGCATTTGGTATGCTTGCCTTTATATATCAGAGCATCGAGTATAGAAGTTGGGATGTGATGTTGAAATTGTACTGGGCATTGGTGAGGCCGAATCTGGAGTATGGTGTGCAGTTCTGGTCGCCAAATTATAGGAAAGATGTCGACAAAATGGAGAGGGTACAGAGGAGATTTACTAGAATGTTGCCTGGGTTTCAGCACTTAAGCTACAGAGAGAGGTTGAACAGGTTGGGTCTTTATTCTTTGGAGCGTAGAAGGTTTGAAGGGGGACTTGATAGAGGTTTTTAAAATTTTGAGAGGGACGGACAGAGTTGACGTGGGTAGGCTTTTCCCTTTGAGAGTGGGGAAGATTCCAACAAGGGGACATAGCTTCAGAATTGAGGGACAAAAGTTTAGAGGTAACATGAGGGGTAACTTCTTTACTCAGAGGGTGGTGGCTGTATGGAATGGGCTTCCGGTGGAAGTGGTGGAGGCTGGCTCAATTTTATTATTTAAGAGTAAATTGGATAGGTATATCATATCATATCATATATATACAGCCGGAAACAGGTCTTTTCGGCCCTCCAAGTCCGTGCCGCCCATTACACTATCCTACACCCACTAGGGACAATTTTTACATTTACCCAGCCAATTAACCTACATACCTGTACGTCTTTGGAGTGTGGGAGGAAACCGAAGATCTCGGAGAAAACCCACGCAGGTCACGGGGAGAACGTTCAAACTCCTTACAGTGCAGCACCCGTAGTCAGGATCGAACCTGAGTCTCCGGCGCTGCATTCGCTGTAAAGCAGCAACTCTACCGCTGCGGTTATGGTCTGAGTGCAGGTAGATGAGACTAGGTCAGGGAGAGTGGTCGGTGTGGACTGGAAGGGCCGAACGGGCCTGTTTCCGTGCTGTAGTTGTTATATGGTTATATGGTCATATGCGGAGATATCTTTGGAACCGGACGTTACCACTTCAGAATTTTGCACTCGGTACAGTTGTCAATAATCTCACTAGTACATCTGCAGAGACAATTGTGCGAAGATGAAGACTACATTACAACCTCATAATCATCCAGGTTTGACCGTGCCTCTGCTCTTTCAGTCAGTGCTCTCGAAAATTGTGGAGGATAGAAATGTCAGTTTTATAAATGGATCAACACTTGAAAATGTGTGCAAGAAAATGGCATTGATATGATCATACCACAAAAAGAGATGCATTCACATACTTCTGTTGTTTTTGAACTTTCTTTGATTCTTTATGATATGTTTGAGGAAGAATGATATAGATCATTACATACTGAATGAAAACTATAGTATGATTCCATTTTAGAGCATGTGCTCATTTAAACAAAGTCGAATGATTTATCAGCTACACGTGCGAGAAGAGTAGTTAATTGACTTTGATTCGATTTATTTTGCCAGGATGCTATCTGTTGCCCATGGACATTATTTTCAAATCGCGAACTGAAATCACTTGACTGAGTACAACTGTGCCGTGGACACCAATGTTTCTTCCATGTCGATCGGTCAATGCGTACTTTAGTGCAGTCATTGAAAAAAGTCGGATTGGCTGTTAATATTCCAAAAGAATGATCACCAAGATAAAGTGAACTGGAGATATTGCATTCGTTGTTTTCGCTATTACTGTCAATGTGAATCAACTCTTCTGACCGAAATCGTTAAATGTCGTGTTTTTAAGGTGATCTGTGTGGTGGTTTGGAGACACACTTTCCGATTTGCAGCAAACTATCCGCTTGACTAATGGCATGCACGGAACTGCAGTCCTTAATTTTTACGGGGACATTCTTCACGAGAACCAGGAATCCTGCAACCAAAATCTACGTTCTTTATGAATGAATTCATTTCAAATACTGAATAGTTTTAAGAGAATCACGTGAGGCAACGCAATGCTATATTGTCTCATCACTTCCTCAATACTTCCAGACAAGAGATAATTATTTTTATTTGTATTCTGCAGGTAACTTCATATGTCCATATCGTGGATAAATATTGGTGTATGCCGTGAAATTGAATGTCTTGACAAAAATGGAATTTAGTAGAATTGATAGGTTATTGAAAAGAAATGCACGAAAAA
>NC_135971.1:25416022-25474985 GCF_053455715.1 Rhinoraja longicauda
ACCGAAGTTGACACCTCGAACAGCGAATACTGCAGACAAAGTTGGAGGAGGTGCAAGAGAACCTCTGCCTCAGCTGAAAAGACTGTCGGGGTCTATGGAAGGAGTTCCAGGTGGGAGGTAAAGGGACAGGTGTTGCATCTGCTGCGGTTGCAGGGGTAAGTACCTGGGGAGATGTTGGTTTGTGGTGGCAAGGAACGAGTTAACCAGGGAGTTACGGAGGGAAAAGGTCCCGGCGGAAAGTAGAAAGGGGTGGAGATGGGAAGATGTGGCCCGTAATGGAATCCCGTTGGAGGTGGCGAAAGTTTTGGAGAATTATATGTTGTGTGCGACGGGTGATGGGCTGGAAGGTGAGTACAAGGGGGACTCTGTCCTTGTTGCGAATGGGCGGAGATAATGGAAGAGGTGAACCACGGTTCCTAAAGAATGACGGCACCTCCGATGATCTAGAATGGAAAACCTCGTCCTGGGCGCAGATACTGCGTGGACGGAGGAACTGAGAGCAAGGGATAGGGACTTTACAGGAAGCAGGGTGGAAAGAAGTGTAGTCTTTCGAGCTATGGGAGTCAGTAGGCTTGTAGTAGAGCAGGAAATAACTGCAGATTCATGTACAAATCGAACGTATCAGAAAATGCTGGAGTAACGCAGCAGGTCAGGCAGTATCTAAGAGAGAGGGAATGGGTGACGTTTCGGGTCAAGACCCTTCTTCAGTAGTAGATGTCGGTCAATAGTCTGACTCCTGTGATAGAGACGTTCAGATCCACAACCTGTAGGGAGATGTCCCAAGTGAATTTGAGGGTAGGATGGAATTAGTCGTTAGGTGATGATGTCAGTGAGGTCAGCATGGCTGCAGGAGGCAGCACCTATGCAGTCGTTAATGTAGAGTTCGGCAATAGGACCAGTGCACGCCTGGAACAGTGATTTTCGACGTATCTACAAAGAGGCAGGCATACCTAGGGACCATGCGATTGCCCATAGCTACGCCGTGGATTTGGAGGAAGTGGGTGGAGTCGAAATTTAATTTGTGGAGGGTAAGAACCAGCTCTGCTAGGCGGAGGAAGGTATTGGTAGACGAAACCTGTCGGGTTCTCCGGTCGAGGAAGAAACGGAGGGCTTTAAGAGCTACTTGTGGGGGATAGACGTTTAATGTCATTGGCCATCCATGGTAAAGATGAGGGAGAGGGTGCCTGGAAAACGGAATTCGTTCAAGAGCCGAAGAACGAGCAAGGTGACTTGGGCATAGGTGGGGCGGAATTGGACCAGGGGGGATAGGAAGTAGTCGAAGTATGTGGAAATTAATCCGGTGGGACGTGAACAAGCAGAAACAATGAGTCTGCCAGGACAGTTCTGTATTTTGATTTTGGGTAGAAGATAAAATCGGGTCGTGCCGGGCTGGGGAACAATAAGGCTGGAGGGTTTAGAGGGCAGAGAGGCTGAAGCAATAAAGTCAGAAATGGTGTGTGATATTGACGTTCGGTGCTCGTCTGTGGGGCATAGTCCAATGATAATTAGGAGGCGTCTGAGAATTATCGCCTGACCTCAGCCCGGTAGAGGTCAGCGCGCCAGCCTGCCAGGGCGCCTCCCTTGTCGGCGGGTTTGTAATAAAGTAGTTCTTATTGTACTCCACGGTTCCTTGTGCTTGTCGGCTATTGTGTTAACAAGCTATTGTACGTATACCTACAGTATTGTATAATCAGCTGTTATCATTCCAAACAACAGTCTCCAATTTATGCGAATTCTCACTTTCAGGAGAACAGAGATTATCATTAGCAAATTTGCAGATGATACTAAGCTGGGGGGTAGTGTGAATTGTGAGGAAGATGCAATAAGGCTGCAGAGTGACTTGGACAGGTTGTGTGAGTGGGCGGATACATGGCAGATGCAGAATAATGTAGATAAGTGTGAGGTTATTCACTTTGGAAGTAAGAATAGAAAGGCAGATTATTATCTGAATGGTGTCAAGTTAGGAAGAGGGGGATGTTCAACGAGATCTATGGTGTCCTAGTGCATCAGTCACTGAAGGAAGCATGCAGGTACAGCAGGGAGTGAAGAAAGCCAATGAATGTTGGCCTTCATAACAAGAGGAGTTGAGTATAGGAGCAAAGAGGTCCTTCTACAGTTGTACCGGGGCCCTGGTGAGACCGCACCTGGAGAACTGTGTGCAGTTTTGGTCTCCAAATTTGAGGAAGGATATTCTTGCTATTGAAGGCGTGCAGCGTAGGTTCACTAGGTAATTCCCGGAATGGCGGGACTGCAGTATGTTGAAAGGCTGGAGCAATTATGCTTGTATACACTGGAATTTAGAAGGATGAGGGGGGTTTAATTGAAACATATAAGATAATTAGGGGATTGGACACATTAGAGGCAGGAAACATGTTCCCAATGTTGGGGGAGTCAGAACAAGGTGCCACAGGTTAACAATAAGGGGTAGGCCATTTAGAACGGAGATGAGGAAGAACTTTTTCAGTCAGAGAGTGGTGAAGGTGTGGAATTCTCTGCCTCAGAAGGCAGTGGAGGCAGTTCGTTGATGCTTTCAAGAGAGAGCTGGATAGAGCTCTTAAGAATATCGGAGTGAGGGGGTATGGGGAGATGGCAGGAACGGGGTACTGATTGAGGGTGATCAGCCATGATCGCATTGAATGGCGGTGCTGGCTCGAAGGGCTGAATGGCTCTGCTCCTGCACCTATTGTCTATTGTCTATTGTCTATTGTCTATATTTTGGTGAACATGATTGTTGGTAGATATGAATGTAGAATTTATACTGCAATAGGATGAGCCGTTGTTTATTTCTATTGGGGGTCAGTTTGGGAGCCCAGAAGCTCACTTTCTGTTCATTTCCTACTTGAGGAAACATACAATTCAATTGTATGCCTCAGCTTCGGACCCCGAGTTAAATATAATGGAGCTTGGTCCGATGACTTCCGCTAAATTGTTCTGTTTTACAGTCACTTTTGCCAGTCAATTTTATCAGCAAGTAACGCAAAGTTATAAGAAATAAATGACAATTGGTTAGAAGCATGGCACCTTGGGGGTAAGCTGGTCCTGCACTTTACATTGTGTATAAGAAAATAACTGCAGATGCTGGTACAAATCGAAGGTATTTATTCACAAAATGCTGGAGTAACTCAGCAGGTCAGGCAGCATCTCGGAGAGAAGGAATGGGTGACATTTCGGGTCGAGACCTTTCTTTCAGACTGATGTCAGGGGCGGGACAAAGGAAGGATATAGGTGGAGACAGGAAGATAGAGGGAGATCTGGGAAGGAGGAGGGGAAGAGAGGGAAAGAGGAACTATCTAAAGTTGGAGATGTCGATGTTCATACCAGTGGGCTGCAAGCTGCCCAGGCGAAACATAAGGTGCTGTTCCTCCAATTTCCGGCGGGCCTCACTATGGCACTGGAGGAGGCCCATGACAGAAAGGTCAGACTGGAATGGGAGGGGGATTTAAAGAGCTCGGCCACCGGGAGATCAATTTGGGCCAACGCGGACCGAGCGCAGGTGTTGAGCTAAGCGATCGCCGAGCCTGCGCTTGGTTTCGCCGATGTAAATAAGTTGACATCTCGAGCAGCGGATGCAATAGATGAGGTTGGAAGAGGTGCAGGTGAACCTTTGTCTCGCCTGGAAAGACTGTTTGGGTCCTTGGATGGAGTTGAGGGTGAGGTAAAGGGACAGGTGTTGCATCTCGTGCGGCTGCACTTTACATTTCTCTTTATGCAGGTTTACATTCAAATCAATCGATTTAGACAGAGCAGATATCGGGAGAATATAAAGGATTTTGGAAGGACGTCTGTTTATTTGTATGTTTATCAGGTTTACCAGTTCCCTAATCTACATTGCATAGTGTCGCCCAGAGTTGGAGAATCAATGTGACAATACCATTATCTTTTGTCTTATGTGTACCCTGCTTGATCCAATTAAGATCTTGCAGAATGTACTAAACAATAAACTGTAGATGCTTGCTTAAGCCAAAGGTGGACACAAAATGCTGCAAATACCTCATGTAAGTCATGCAACTCCTCTGGAGAAAATGGATAGGTGACGTTTCGGGTCGGGCAGGTCTTCCGACTGATTGTGGGGTGGTGGTGGGGTGAGATTCGGGTTGGGTCTGGAAGCAAGTATAGACCAGGACAAATCAGGCTGGCGACACATGACATAAAAACTGGGAATCTCTCTGAGAGATGATTGTTGTCAAGGCAGGGTATGAATCCGAGGGATATATTGTTGCAAACAGTAGAACTGATTAACTGACATTGAGTGGGGAAGGTGCAAATGGGAGGAGAGCGATAGCTGGACTCCGTTTAGGTATCCCGGCAGTCCTACCAGGTGAGACAGAGGTTGTTATGCACCTCCTCCGATCATAATTGTTGAGGTAAGGGAGGTTTTATAAGCTCTACCTGTAATAGAATAATATAATATTATAAGCTCCAGCGATAATTGGAAGAAGGCTCTGCTTGTGCGACCAGCAGTAGTTCCCTGGGGTGGGGATTTCCTAAGATTCGCTACCGTTTAGGTGCATAATTGTCCTGTTATGTCTGACCTAAACTGAGATTGTGTCCGGAGGCTACAAATGCCCGCATCAAATACGTATCAGCTCCAAAGTACCACGCTGAGCACCATATCACCTAACTTTATATTCCTGCATCTATTCGGTCTGATTTCCATTATTTGTTATTCTGCCCCTACGGCAATGGGTTCGAGATATATCAGGAAAATGTTCAGAAAAATGACTTCGCTTAGAAGCTACTATTGGTAGCATAAAACCATCAAGGCTACCGCAACCCATAAACCACGTCGCCGCACAAGCATCATTTATGTGTGTTGTTATGTGATTGCGTTCAAACAATTTCAAGTTACAAATATTTATTGTATGTAATAAATTAATGCATTCAGGTATTATGAACTGAAATTCCCATTTCTATTTATGCTGGTTTCTTTCAAATCAGTCGATTTCAGATAGAGACAGATATCGGGGAATATAAGGTTTTTAGTATGACGTCTGTTCATCTGCATGGAACAACAGTGCAGTTCCTAAACAATTACAAATTTATTCCCATGTTGTTCCAATTCACCAGTCCGTCGAATCGAAATCAGATAGGAGCTGCGGAGTAAAGAGCTAATCGAAAAAAAGCATAATTTCGAATTTGAAAAAAAACTTCGCTAAACCCAATTTTAGACGTTGAAAGATTTGCAGCTGAAATTAACTCGAATGTGTGTTCTGTATGTAAATCACGAAGAAATACTCTTCATTTGTGTATTTTATAAAAATGTTGGCAGGCGAACCAGTTAGCAAAAAAGGTAAATAATATCGTTTAATTCCAAAACAATGTCTGAATTAAAAGTTATTTGAGCAGTGAGCCAGCTTGTACCCACAGACACCTTACTAGTTTAATTTGCTTGATTGTCTACATGTCTGCGGTCGGTCGTTCCGTCTCTCTCTCACTCACTTCATACTCTCTCTCTCTCTCTCTCTCTCTCTCTCTCTCTCTCTCTCTCTCTCTCTCTCCTCTCTCTCTCTCTCTCTCTCTCTCTCTCCTCCCTCTCTCTCTCTCCCTTTCTCTTTCCCTCTTTCTCTCTTTCTCTTTCTCTCTTCCTCTCTTTCTCTCTCCCTTTCTCTCTCTTTGTCGATCTCCTTCTCTTTCTCTTTCTCCTTTTCATTCTCCTTCTCTTTCTCTTTCTCTTTCTCTTTCTATTTCTCTTTCTCTTTCTATTTCTATTTCTCTTTCTCTTTTCTCTTTCTCTTTCTCTCTTTCTCTTTCTCTTTCTCTTTCTCTGTCTCTTTCTCTTTCTCTTTCTCTTTCTCTTTCTCTTTCTCTTTCTCTTTCTCTTTCTCTTTCTCTTTCTCTCTTTCTCTTTCTCTTTTCTCTTTCTCTTTCTCTCTCTCTTTCTCTTTCTCTCTCTCTTTCTCTCTCTCTCTCTCTCTCTCTCTCTCTCTCTCTCTCTCTCTCTCTCTCTCTCTCTCTCTCTCTCTCTCTCTCTCTCTCTCTCTCTCTCTCTCTCTCTCTCTCTCTCTCTCTCTCTCTCTCTCTCTCTCTCTCTCTCTCTCTCTCTCTCTCTCTCTTTCTCTCTCGTTCTCTTTCTCTTTCTCTTTCTCTCTCTCTTTCTCTTTAAATTCCCCTTCGCATTCCCACAAAGATCTTTCTGTCCAAAGCCCTCCGCCATTGTCAGAATGAGGCAAAACGCAAATTTAAATAGCAACATCTTATATTTCGTTTGGGCAGCATACAACCTAGTTTTATGAATATTGATATCTATAACTTCAAGCAAGCACTGCATTCCCACTCTCTCCATCTCTCCCCCACCTAAGTCGTACCAATTTCAAAGATGTCTTGTTGAGTACATTGTCTGTACTCGTTCTCACCTAACGAACGGCTAACAATGGCCTGTTTTCTTTATCATCGTTTATATTTTGCATATGTTTCATTCATTTGTTCTACATCTCTCTACATCACCGCCTATATCTCTATTTATACGCTCCTCTGACTTTCAGTCTGAAGATGGGTCTCGTCCTGAAACATCACCTATTCAATTTCTCAAGAGATGCTGTCCGACCCGCTTGAGTCAGTCCAGCTTTTTGTGTCTCTCTTCTGTTGCTTTACTTTATTTCTGGTGTTTCTTGGCAGATTAATGTATCACGTACCGCACTGCCAAAGTAGCACAAAATGAACATGTTTGAAGCCCATCTGCTTTACTTCTGTTCGTGATACCCGTGCTTGTGATATAGGTTTTGTTTTTTGTCAATATAGCTGGCCAAGTAACTGTTCGAGCATTTTTCAATTTTCAGACTTTGACGAACTGGAAAAGACGGTCAAAGCAATGGGTAAGCAATATTGCTATTCACATAAAAATCAAGTCGATTCATATAGCATAGACATATACTTCGGCGATAGATGCACAGAGTACGTTGTCCAGTATAGGTGAATCGAGGACCACAGCACATGGGTTTAATGTGAAGGGAAAGTATGCAATAGATAATAGACAATAGACAATAGGTGCAGGAGGTGGCCATTCGGCCCTTCGAGCTAGCACCGCCATTAAATATGATCATGGCTGATTATTCTCAATCAGTATCCCGTTCCTGCCTTCTCCCCAGACACCCTGACTCCGCTATCCTTAAGAGCTCTATCTAGTTCTCTCTTGAATGCATTCAGGGAATTGGCCTCCACTGCCTTCTGAGGCAGAGAATTCCACAGATTCACAACTCTCTGACTGAAAAAGTTTTCCCTCATCTCAGTTCTAAATGGCCTACCCCTTATTCTTAAACTATGGCCCCTTGTTCTGGACTCCCCCAACATTGACAACATGTTTCCTGCCTACAACGTGTCCAACCCCTTAATAGTCTTATACGTTTCGATAAGATCTCCTCTCATCCTTCTAAATTCTAAACCCTCAATACGCCCTCAATAGCAAAAATATCCTTCCTCAAATTTGGAGAGCGAAACTGCACACAGTACTCCAGGTGCGGTGTCACTAGGGGCTTTTACAACTGCAGAAGGTCCTCTTTGCTCCTATACTCAACTCCTCTTGTTATGAAGGCCAACATTCAATTGGCTTTCTTCACTGCCTTCTGAACCTGCATGCTTCCTTTCAGTGACTGATGCACTACTACACCCAGATCTCGTTGTACGTCCCCTTTTCCTTACTTGATACCATTCAGATAATACTCTGCCTTCCTATTCTTACCACCAAAGTGGATAACCTCTCACTTATCCACATCAAACTGCATCTGTCATGAATCCGCCCACTCACACAACCTATCCAAGTCACCCTGCAACCTCATAGCACCTTCCTCACAGTTGACACTACCACCCAGTTTTGTATCATCTGCAAATTTGCTAACGGTACTTTTAATCCCTTCATCCAAGTCATTAATGTATATTGTAAATAGCTGCGGTCCCAGCACCGAGCCTTGCGGTACCCCACTAGTTACTGCCTGCCATTCTGAAAGGGACCCATTTATCCCCATTTTTTGCTTTCTGTATGTCAACCAATTTTCTATCCATGTCAGTACCCTACCACTACCATACCCTGTCCAATACCATGTGCTCTAATTTTGCCCACTAATCTCCTATGTGTATCATTGTCAAAGGCTTTGTGAAAGTCAAGGTACACCACATCCACAGGCTCTCCCCGTCAATTTTCCTAATTACATCCTCAAAGAATTCCAGAAGATTAGTCAAGCTTGAATTCCCCTTCGTAAATCCACGCTGACTGGGAACAATCCTGTTACTACTATCCAAATGTTCCGCAATTTCGTCTTTTATAATTGACTCCACCATCTTCCCCAGCACTGATGTCAGACTAACTTGTCTATAATTTCCCTTTTTCTCTCCCCCTCCTTTCTTAAAAAGTGGGACTACATTAGCTATCGTCCAATCCACAGGAACTGATCCTGAATCTATCGAACATTGGAAAATGATCACCAATGCGTCCACAATTTCTGGCGCCACCTCCTTAAGTACTCTGGGATGCAAACCATCAGGCCCTGGGGATTTGTCAGCCTTCAGTCCCATCAGTTTACCCAACACCATTTCCTGCCTAATGTGGATTTCTGGCCACTAAAACATCTGGGAGATTGCTTATATCTTCCTTAGTGAAGACAGATCCAAAGTACCGGTTCAAAACGTCTGCCATTTCCTTGTTCCCAGAATAAGATCCTGAGGGATAACGTTTCCACAAAAAGGGTTGTGGGTGCATGGAACAAGTTGCCCGATTAGGTAGATAGGGCAGGATTGGAGGGAGATGGAACAAACACAGGCAGGTTTGGCACAATTTGCCCTGTGTGTGTACTTTGGGCCGAAGGGCCTGTTTTCATGCTGTGTCACTTCCATGACTATGACGATGACATCGTAACATTCACCATTTCTGCTACCGTTTTGTAGTACACGACGCACAGCCTTCTTGGATTTCATTATTCAACTGCTTGTTCAATATACTTGAGCTTCAATAGACAATACACAATAGACAATAGGTGCATGAGTGGGCCATTCAGCCCTTCGAGCCAGCACCGCCATTCAATGCGATCATGGCTGATCACTCTCAATCATTACCCCGTTCCTGCCTTCTCCCCATACCCCATCACTCCGCTATGCTTAAGAGATCTATCCAGCTCTCTCTTGAAAGCATCCAACGAACAGGCCTCCACTGCCTTCTGAGGCAGAGAATTCCACACCTTCACCACTCTCTGACTGAAAAAGTTCTTCCTCATCTCCGTTCTAAATGGCCTACCCCTTATTCTTAAACTGTGGCCCCTAGTTCTGGACTCCCCCAACATTGGGAACATGTTTCCTGCCTCTAATGTGTCCAATCCCCTAATTATCTTATATGTTTCAATAAGATCCCCCCTCATCCTTCTAAATTCCAGTGTATACAACCTAATTGCTCCAGCCTTTCAACATACGACAGTCCCGCCATTCCGGGAATCAACCTAGTGAACCTACGCTGCACGCCCTCAATAGCAAGAATATCCTTCTTCAAATTTGGAGACCAAAACTGCACACAGTACTCCAGGTGCGGTCTCACCAGGGCCCGGTACAAATGTAGAAGGACCTCTTTGCTCCTATACTCAACTCCTCTTGTTACGAAGGCCAACATTCCATTGGCTTTCTTCACTGCCTGCTGTACCTGCATGCTTCCTTTCAGTGACTGATGCACTAGGACACCCAGATCTCGTTGAACATCCACTCTTCCTAACTTGACACCATTCAGATAATAATCTGCCTTTCTATTCTTACTTCCAAAGTGAATAACCTCACACTTATCTACATTAAACTGCATCTGCCATGTATCCGCCCACTCACGCAACCTGTCCAAGTCACCCTGCAGCCTTATTGCATCCTCCTCACAATTCACACTACCCCCCAGCTTAGTATCACCTGCAAATTTGCTAATGGTACTTTTAATCCCTTCATCTAAGTCATTAATGTATATCGTAAATAGCTGGGGTCCCAGCACCGAACCTTGCGGTACCCCACTGGTCACTGCCTGCCATTCCGAAAGGGACCCATTTATCTCCACTCTTTGCATTCTGTCTGTCAACCAATTTTCTATCCATGTCAGTACCCTACCCACAATACCATGTGCTCTAATTTTGCCCACTAATCTCCTATGTGGGACCTTGTAGAAGGCTTTCTGAAAGTCGAGGTACACCACATCCACTGACTCTCCCCAGTCAATTTTCCTAGTTACATCCTCCAATAAAATTAATCGCGGTCAGAGCAGCACAAAATACCTTAAGCATGCCCCCCGCCCCACTACCCCTCCAAATGAATTTCTCAATTTATCGTGGATGAAAGAAAAATAACAGGAAATGTTGAAGGTTATCTTCTCTCCTGTAAAATCCAATAAGTCAAATCAAGATCAATGTTACAATAATCCACTGCAATAAAAATGCACAATAATCTCGACCGCAATAGTTTTGCTTTACACTACAAATATAATGTCACTAACCATCTATATATTATCTGAAAACCGAAAATATCACGTGGCGAAAAACTACAGATAAACAAAATCTGGTTAAAAGAGAAAATGCCGAAATGCTGGAGAACCCTCGACCGTCATCGGACATAACTGGAGAGAAGAAACGATGTTATATTTCCTGTCGTCGATCCCTTCGTTAGCATTCCAGGCAAACTAAACATGTGCAACATGTTTTCTCATTTCATGTGGTTCTTCCGCATGTATCGTAATAAATAAATAGAAACATGGAAAGTATGATATGAATTGGAAAATTGGGAAAATAAGTTGCAAAGCTATACGTTGCACAGCGAGATTTGGAGAACGAATATAATATTTGTGGCAAGGTCAATCTTCAGCTTAGTTTATTGCTATTGGGACGATTACCGAGATACAGCGAAAAAGCTTTGTGTGTGTACACTACTATTAAAAAATAGGCTATTCTTGAATTTGGTTTGTATTTTAGTGAAATATGTCAAATCGCCCAATAAATGAATAGTGCGAACATAAAATCATTTTTCTTCACAGAGAAAACGCTGATAGAAAAAGCAGAAGGTGAGTGACATGAACTATTTTATATTTGATTTCCGCATATAATTTAAATTCAACACGGCTTATAATGCGACAGCACGCAATTAGATGCTGTTTCTATATACATTAAGGTATTTTGTGCTGATCTGACCGCGATTAATTTTATTGGAACACTTTCCACGTTGAAACATAAAAACGGGTATATCGGTCGAACTGACTGACTGCCACACCGTTAAAAAAAACCTTTAACGAGAAGTTGCTCGAAAATTGAAACGTAATGCTTGGTTATCTATTTTGTGGAATTTGCATTTTTCTTACCCTTGATGAAGGAAGAACCTTTCTTAAATGAAATTCACATCCGCTCTTTCCGGAATTAGTACGTCCATGACTAATGAAACTGGTTCCCGATAAAATCCGAGGCTTTCTATTTCAAAATGTACCATAGATAGTTTTGGTATCATCGACGGTTCGTTGCAAATGTGCTTGTTTTCTTAACGGAAAGCAGCATTTGTTCGTCTCCATTTAAAATGGCGTTAAGTATAATATGCAGGAAAAGTTAATTTGGATGGTACCTGCTTTCAAAATGTAAACCGTGTTACTGTTTCTGGACCGTTTTTCACTTTCGAAAATATGCAAAGTATAAAATATAATATAAAAAACGGGATCACTTTCGTCTAATTGTTTATCCACTCCATTTCAATTGTTGAAGAATATCGGTCATTTTGCCCGATAATCAAGGCTTACATGAGTAATGGTCTTCAAGGTTCTCCATGGCACATTAAATGTTTTACTGTTCATTGAGCCAACTGTTACAGACTTTAACATTGGTTATTGCATTCGTCATCACTCTCCACATCGAGGCCCTGAAGCTAGTTTCAAGAAAGGTCTCAACCAGAAACGTCACCCATTCCTTCTCGCCAGAGATGCTTCCTGTCACGCTGAGCTATTTCAGCATTTTGTTTCAATCTTCGGTTTAAAGCAGCACCCGCAGTTCCTTCCAACACATTCACCACGTGTATCTCAATTGTGACTTTGTTGTCATTTATTATTTATCACAAGCAGATGGCATTTGGCTCATATCTCTGTTATTGGATTTATCTGGACATAATTTCTTAAATATTATTTGACCAAATCTTATAGACCAAATCAAGAACGTAGTCTACCGACGTTGGACAATGCCGTGCCGTTAGTAGAAATTTAATAGAGGATAGCTCAATAAACCCAAACCCGAAATTGCTCCTTATGGCATTAGATATTGTGAGCGGAAGGACTGTTCCTGTGCTGCAATATTCTATGTTAACGTACAAGGTAAATACATTACGCTAATTATTGTAAAACAACATTGCACACGATGAAAGCATTTAAGCGGATCAAAATGTAGCAACCATTTAATGAATTAATTATGATCCGCTTTAAACAACAATAGTCATAGAGTCATTCAGCTTGGAAATAGGCCCTTTGGCCCAACTTCCCACACCAAAAAAACTGTCCCATCTATATTCGCCCAACTGCCTGCGTTTGACTCATATACCTCCAAAATTGTCTTATCCGTGTAGGTTTTTTAAAGCTTTGTAGTAGTCCCTGCCTCCCCTACCTCTTCTGGCAACTCGTTCCATACACCCACCTCCCGTTGTGTGCAAAGGTTAACCCTCTGATTCCTATTATGTATTTCTCCCTTCACCTTAAACTTATGTGCACTGGTCCTCGATTTCCCTACCCTGGGTAAGGGACTGCATCTATTGTATTATTTTTTTTAATATTTCAGAAGTGGATAACTTGAAGAAGTCTCTCGATGATATCAGTAAGCTGCTACAATCCCATTCATTGTTTTCAATACATTGTTGATAAGACGATTATTTTCCAGCTAAATTTGAGCATTAACAAATTCCTCAGCATCGTCCGCATTCATCAACAGGAAAATATGAACTAGATACGTTTGGAATAATATTACATTTAATATGTTTATTAAAATTACTGCTTGTTTAGGGTGTGGTACAGTAGTTCCGGGATCGCTTTTTCATGAGCCTCATCACAACTTCATGTACTTTTGCCTGAGCAAACCTCGCGAATTATAACAGCAATACCAATGCAAGATTGATTGCTTTCAAAGTGCTTGAGAATCGTAAAGTTACACGAAAAATAGCATTAAATGCACAAAATACGAGGATACATAGGGGATGCCAATTAGACCTGTCTGGTTGAATGATCGTTCATCCCGCCGAGCTCCAAGGGACTGTTGATGCTGGCATAAAGATCAACTAGGACTACCTGTAGAAGAATCTCAGTGGGTTTGAGTATGAACTTTGGGGTTTGGGGTGGAAAATTGTTTATCTGTCGGATGAAACCCTGCCTCAGGACAGAGAATGGAGAGCGGATATAACCAGCATAGAGAGGAGAGTGGGAAATTGGGAAATAGGCTACGCTGGTTTGAGAGTGGGTGGAGCATAACAGCGGGTAGAGCAGGAAAGTGGTGACGTTGAGAGCTAACGGCAGATGGATTTTGGATGAAGACACCGAGGAAAGAGAGGTAGGGTCGGAGACGGATCTGAGGGAATATTTAGAGTCGATTGTTGGAGGGTGGAATACAAAGGAGGGAATACAATTACCAATGGGATTGCAATCGGATTTGTGTTTGGGGTGTAATAAGGGAAATGTGAGTTCCAGAAACGGCTTCGGTGGGGGGGTGACGGGAAATTTCGAACAGATATACATGCAGTGGGGAACGGAACAGCATTGGTAGTGGAAATAAATGAGAAAAGAAGGTTAGAGGAAGTGGAAAAAGGTGGTGCAAATGGGAACATCAACGTTACATCAGGAAGCAGAGGCTGTGAGGTTTGCGTGCTTGGGGTGCGGCGGGTTGTGTACAATGGACGGGACAGTTACATTATCTATGATTGGAAAACTTTTTGTTAGGATAGGGATCCTACCACCAGAGACATCTGCATTCGATCATTCTAACGAAGGGTCTCGACCCGAAACGTCACCCATTCCTTCTTTCCCGAGGTGCTGCCTGACCCACTGAGTCACTCCAGTATTTTGTGTCCACCATAGATTTTAACCAGCATCTGCAGTTTTTTTGACACGTTCTTCTACATTTGAGGTTAGACTCTTTCCGTGACTCTCTCTTTAGCTGATCCCGTCCGGCGCATTCCTCCCTGACCATTAAAATTCGCCTCGAGACAAACAATTACAGTAACGTATCAGAGTTCGAGGTCAGCGGTAGTGGCATCTAGTGAATATTCACACACTGCACGAGTACATTCTTTCTCTACCTGCAACGTTCCTAAACTTGTGATGCACGTAGCAACGATGTACACGGATTCCTGCGGAGACACCCTCGATAAATCAACCTGAATTACTCTTATAATTTCTAGTTGAAAAATACAGAGAGTATTTGTGCACTTTAATTTATTTTTGACAATACTCTGACAATACTCATATTTATTTTTTCAAATGTTTGCAGCAAAGGAACTGAGGGGAGGTAAAAAATATGGTTTGCAATAAATAGATTTCACGTTTCTTGGTAAATTTATATGTAGCTGACTAGCATTGCTTAATATGTCCAAGGCATTGATTTTAAAGAACATGAGATTGTTTCCGCCGTTCAACCTCCAATTTTGAGCAGCAGAACAACTGTATTCATAATTGTCACTGCACAGGTAAATGCGACTGTAATATGTAAACTATGCATGTAGGTATTTCGGAAGATTCATCCATTCCCTGGAGACTTTTCCTTGGCTTCATTTCCAATCAACAAAGTGGAAATAAATAAAGTTTCTGCAATAGTTTAGACTGTCTGATGTTATCTCAGCAGTAAAAAAACGATTTCATATTTTATATATTAAATATTATAGCTTCATATGGCCCAACGAATGCAGTTATTACCGCATTTCCACATGCGGATGAAGTATATCTTAAAAGACAACAGACAATACGCAATAGGTGCAGGAGTAGGCCATTAGGCCGTTCACGCCGGCACATCCATTCACTGTGATCATGGCTGGTCATCCACAATCAGCGCCTCGTTCCTACATTCTCCCCATGTCCATAGGTTTTTTAAAAAATCGGGCATGCAGATGGAAACACGGTGTTCAGCAAGGACTAATAACATATGGGATAAGGGACAATGTAATGTTACAAAACGCATCAAAACATATCACAAACTGCAACATAAACCTAAAGTTATGTGGAATCTGGGGGAAACAACATTTCGGTACAGATGAAGGACATTCACATTAGGCAGGAAATGGTGTTGGGTGGACTGATGGGACTGAAGTCTGATAAATCCCCAGAGCCTGACGGTCTGCATCCGCGGGTACTTCAGGAGGTGGCTCTAGAAATCGTGAACGCATTGGTGATCATTTTCCAATGTTCTATAGATTCAGGATCAGTTCCTGTAGATTGGAGGGACGCTAATGTTATCCCCTTTTGAAGAGAGGAGGGAAAGAGAAAACAGGAAATTATAGAACAGTTACTCTGACATCATTGGTGGGGATGATGCTGGAGTCAATTATAAAAGGCGAAATTGCGGAGCATTTGGATAGCAGCAACAGGGTAGTTCCGAGTCAGCATGGGTTTACGAATGGGAAATCATGCTTGACTAATCTTATGGAATTTTTGAGGATGTAACTAGGAAAATGGACAGGTGAGAGCCGGTCGATGTAGTGTAACTTGAATTTCAGAAAGCCTTCGACAAGGTCCCACATAAGAGATTAGTGGGAAAAATTAGAGCACATGGAATTGGGGGTAGGGTACTGGCATGGATAGAAAAATTGTTGGGGGACAGAAATCAAACAGTGGGGATAAATGGGTCCCTTTTTCAATGGCAGGCAGTGACTAGTGGGGTACCGCAAGGTTCGGTGCTGGGACCGCAGCTATTTACAATATATATTACTGACATGTATGAACGGATTCAAATTAATATTAGCAAATTTGCAAATGACACAAAGCTGGGCGGCAGTGTGAACTGTGAGGAAAATGCTATGTGTGCAGGGTGACTTGGCCAGGTTGTGTGAGTGGGCGGATGCATGGCAGATGCAGTTTGCTGTGGACACTTTGGTGGTAAGAATAGGAAGGGAGATTATGACCTGAATGGTGTCAAGTTAGGAAAAGGGGACCTGCAACGAGATCTGGGTGTCCGAGTGCATCAGTCACTGAAAGGAAGCATGCAGGTACATCAGGCAGTAAAGAGACCCAATGGAATGTTGACCTTCATAACAAGAGGAATTGAGTATAGGAGCAAAGGGGTCCTTCTGCAGTTGTACAGGGCCTTAGTGCGACCGCACCTGGAGTACTGTGTGCAGTTTTAGTCTCCAAATTTGAGGAAGGATATTCTTGCTATTGAGGGCGTGCAGCGCAGGTTCACTATATTAATTCCCGGAATGGCGGGACTGTCGTATGCTGAAAGATTGGAGCGATTATGCTTGTATACACTGGAATTTAGAAGGATGACAGGGGATCTTATCGAAACATATAAGATTATTGAGGGATTAGACACGTGAGAGGCAGTAAACATTTTCCCAATGTTGGGGAGTCCAGAACCAGGGGCCATAGTTTAAGAATAAGGGGTAGGCCATTTAGAACGGAGATGAGGAAAATCTTTCTCAGTCAGAGAGTTGTAAATCTGTGGAATTCTCTGCCTCAGAAGGCAGTGAGACCAAATCTCTGGATGCTTTCAAGAGAGAGCTAGATAGAGCTCTTAAAGAATGCGGAGTCAGGGGGCATGGGGAGAAGGCTGAAACGGGGTATTGCTTGAGAATGATCAGCCATGATCACATTGAATGGCGGTGCTGGCTCGATGGGCCGAATGGCCTACTCCTGCACCTATTGACTATTGTCTATTGTCTACGACAAAACGGTAAGTTGTAAGTAAAACTCTAAAAGTTCAATACATACTGTGACGGTGATTCCAGAGAGAGTTTCGCATGGCAGAAACGCAAAGCTGATTTGCTGAAAGGATCTAGAGCGGGAAAGGAATTGGCTGCTGTGGGGTCGGAGAAAGTGGCAAGGAATTGAAACAGAATAGTGAATAACGAGCATAATTCAAAGGCAATGCCAAAATACATGTCTTGCAGCAAGTAGTGGATTATTGAGCGAAACCCTGGCGAATGTTGCGCTTATCTCAGAAGCATGATTGCAGCTTTGTAAAGCGCCGTAATATTATTGAAAAAAAGAATGAGCCTCTCTATTATCACGTTTACAATATAAATGCAATGCACAACCAACGTTATACTTGTTTGGCTTCAGACTTAAAGAAACTGCGGGCTGATGTCGGTAAGGTCATCATTCCTCCTCTGGAGTTAAAACGCGTTCTTTTAAAATAAGTTATTTGACGTTACCATGATAGTTCTGCTGCCACGTTAGACAATCGATCTCGCGGGAAAATATATTTCCTTTGCCATCAGATACCAAATAAAATTATTTTAAAACTGATCATTTAATGTGCCGTGAAATTACATGAAGGCACACGGTCGACCTAAGACGTAGTAGGGTTTTTAGACGAGTTCTTATCTTTAATTTATATATTAGTAAACTTTGGATTTTACAATACATAAAATAGTAACATTGGCGACAATAATGAAAACCAGAATTAATATTAGTTAACGACAGATAGAGCCAAATTGTATTATCAATGTAATTATATGTGTAGGCGGAAGGTAAATAAATACTTAAGATGGGAATATATTTTCCTCAGAGATTTAATAAAGACGTATCGGACGTGGACCAGTTGGGTCCAAACCTCTTCTGCGGACCCGGCAATTCCCTTTGGTTCCAAACCTCTCCTGCGTGTCCTGCAACACTCCCCAAATGACGACCCGTGGAACCGTTGCCTTTCGGAGAGTCTCCCCCGTGGCTGTGGGCGGGCGAGGGGAGAGAGGAAAGGGGAGACGGAGCCACTGACCCCTGCTCCGGGCGTCCATCACGGCGGTGCAAACCTCACCTGCAGCGGCAGCTCGACGGCGACGGCCTTCTTCTTTGACTCTCTGCCGCCGAGCCGCACCACGGGAGGAAGGTCAGGCGCTGGGCACCCTGGGACGACCGCCGGTCCTCCCGGCGGGTTGGGGGGTGCATTTGTTAAAATTTACTAAGTTAATTCTTTTAAAATGTAAGAAAACTTGATCAATCGAGACCGCAGGCCAATGGTGTGTTGAGTGGGCCTAAAATGTTTGCGCTATCGTGCACCATTTTGGGTGTATTTCGGGTGCACGTATATCCACAAACCAACAAATATACAAGATGAGAGTTTTTGTAATATATAGATAACGTCATAACTATATTACAGTATCTGCTTACAATGAAGCACACCGATTCTTCATTTGATAATCGCCAACATCGTCGGAAAGTTAAACGTATCTCATGAAGTCCACGGAGTCAATTTACAAAGCGAAACGGCCAACGTAATGGTGTGTACGCAGAATGCTGGTATTTCTAGTGCTGGTGGAAAACGTTAATCTAACATAAATACAATTCATCATAGATGATGGTTTCAATCAAACAAAGAAAGGTAACATATCTGCCGACTATGCGATATTTCTCACAGTATATGCTGGTGCAACTTCGATCAGTTGGTCTTTCTTGAAGAGCGTTAAAACAAATAAAAATTAATGAATGATTGAACGATTGAATGAATGAACGAATGAATAAATGAATGAATGAATGAATGAATGAATGAATGAATGAATGAATGAATGAATGAATGAATGAATGAATGAATGAATGAATGAATGAATGAATGAATGAATGCTTTATGTGATTAACATTTTTTTTTACCCGAAACAGCCTGGGTGTCAATGAGAAAGTAAAAGTATTCCTGGTTGAAAACGACAAAACTTGACCAGTTTTTGTTTTTTAGTTAATACTGTACCGTGACCGTTGTTTCAGGTGATATTAGGTTCAAACGGCAACATTTGCAATCGTAGCCGGTCGTTCAACGTGAATAGTTGCCGTTAGCGCCGTCAACACTGTTTTTAGTGAAACCAGTAGAATTTCCATTCAAAATTTGGTGTAAAGGTGTACAATGGGGTGGCTCGCTTACAATACTACACTTTTAACTGCCAGTGACAGAATGCAACTGGTTAAGTGCATTACTTGGATTAAGTCCCTACCTGGCTTCACTATTAAAATATTGTATTTCTATCACTGTTCTGACGTCATGGGAATATCGTTCGACGAAGTTGACAAAGAATGCGTTCGTCGCTGCCTGTTTCACCTTGTTCTGCCTACCTGTTGAGAAATAATAGTCAACAGGACATGGTTGTAAATTCGTGTTAGAAAAGTGTCCATTTTCTGCGTAGCATCTAAAAAAACGACAACCTGATAATTTTCTAGTACACAGATAGCCTAGTGGTCTTCACTGGGCAGTTCAGAAGCAAAATACAATGCTGGCAGTATTTTTTTAAAAATCTAACAGCGATGATCAAGTGATTTGGAGTGCATTGCAGTTGCTTGTACATCTGAAGGTTCGGAGATTAACGTGGGGGTCCAAACATATATGAGAATTAGAAGTGTGCAGGTATGACTTATTATGAAAATGCGGGTATTTATCTAATGAATGAAGAATCCGAGTATGTACAGGATGGAGAGCAGGAACACTATGTAAACGATGTGTTCGGTACTCATACTGAAGCTATCGAGTCGATGCGCCGATATACGTAAAGAGCGTGATTTGGCTGTTTGCAGTTGATGGTGAGAAGAATGTAAGCGTACTCTGCTAAGAGAACTTTCCAACAGTAGTTAATTGCTCAAGAGAACAATGTAGTCGCAACAGTCGGCGATAGGCTGCGGCTTTTTTTTCTGACGCAATAAAAGTTTGTCTCAGCAAAAGCGCGAACATGGTCCGGGGGAGTTTCATAGGCTAATTGTCAGATGGAATGGTTACACTATCTGTATTTAATGTCACACGAAAATCTTTGAATAAAAGACACTTCTACTGTGCGCGACTTCGCACTATTGTATTTTTATACGGAAATTCGAATTGCGATATTCAATAGGAAAGCGGTGAAAGTTGTTTTTTTTAACAGCGTCGACGTTATTTTAACGCGTCAAATTCAGTTGATGTCGTTGAACGTTGTAATGATTCTCGGGATTTTTTGCAGCAATGTTAAAGCGGAGAGTTACTTGAATATGCATTTTCATTATTAAACGCGCTCATGCGTGTAAGAGTGGGAGGGGAAGGAAGATAAGGTATCAACATCAATGATATTCTACTTTGTTTCAATGTTCCACTTTGGCATCAATTGAGGTTGGAAAACAATGATGCCGAAAAGCGTGGAAGGAAGTCAACATCTGCGTTGCTATCAAGAGCAATGGAATGGAACGCCTAATTCCACGCTGAATTGATGTACCTTAGACAACGAGAAGTCACCATGGCACCGTTTTTGCATTCATTTGATCTAGGAAAATGATAGCTGTAATAGTACTCATAAAACAGCATTAGCGTTCTTTGGGATTTGGATTTTACAGTAATTCGTTGAAGAGCTCAACTCGAGTTACCTCTGCGTTGCATAATTTGTCTACAGACTTTCAGAATGTGGAAGAACATGTTTGATGTTATCTTTGCTATTATTATTATTATTATTATTATTATTATTATTATTATTATTATTATTATTATTATTATTATTATTATTATTATTATTATTATTATTATTATTATTATTATTATTATTATTATTATTATTATTATTATTATTATTATTATTATTATTATTATTATTATTATTATTATTATTATTATTATTATTATTATTATTATTATTATTATTATTATTATTATTATTATTATTATTATTATTATTATTATTATTATTATTATTATTATTATTATTATTATTATTATTATTATTATTATTATTATTATTATTATTATTATTATTATTATTATTATTATTATTATTATTTTCATTCTTATCTTGAAAATCTTTCGTTCGGTTCACTCAGAATTTCATACAAAACTGAATATCATGGGCGGCACGGTAGCGCAGCGGTAGAGTTGCTGCTTTAAAACGAATGCAGCGCCGGAGACTCAGGTTCGATCCTGACTACGGGTGCTGCACTGTAAGGAGTTTGTACGTTCTCCCCGTGACCTGCGTGGGTTTTCTCCGAGATCTTCGGTTTCCTCCCACACTCCAAAGACGTACAGGTATGTAGGTTAATTGGCTGGGTAAATGTAAAAATTGTCCCTAGTGGGTGTAGGATAGTGTTAATGTACGGGGATCGCTGGGCGGCACGGACTTGGTGGGCCGAAAAGGCCTGTTTCCGTCTGTATATATATGATATGATATGATATGATATGATTAGAAGTTTACTGTTGAAATATATTCAGCATTCTGTTAATATTTATTTTCAGAATTTGAAGTAATATACAGAACTTTGAAAATACCAGGAGGTGAGGATATGATTGTGTTTGCTATGTGAAAATACCAGGTAGGTAAAGATATGATTGTGTTTGCAATGTGGGGTGTTATTTCGATTCTCCATCCATTTGAAATGAACGACTTTTCAAATTAAATTCCCGTAATACGGTAAATTATTCCTTGCCGCAGCCTTGGTATCAACGTTGAAAAAAAAGTCAAAATCTTTAGGTCTTATGTAGAAAAGACATTTAGGTCTTACACTTTAGTAGTACTTTGTATTCTCAGACGTGATTGGGACGAGGATGAGATGAACCAAAGTTTAGACGTTTTCGGTGGAATATAATAATCAATATCATATATTAACGATTGTACTAATTGTCGACCTAATTATTTACCACACAATCAAGAGACATTGCAACAGGCAGATAAATATAGATTTAGAGGGAATTGGACCACAAGCATTCAGATCAATTTAGATTGGATTGGCTTAATTGACATTGCAATGTCAATTGTGGGTCGACGGGTTGTTCCTATGTTGTTTTGTTCTCCAGCAGGTTTAATGTAGTTACTGTACTTTTCATAGTTTCTTACCTCAATGCAATTCATTTTTCGCTCTGTCAGCGCTGAAGCGTTTCTATAGGAAGTCTGCAGAAGATACGCAAGGAGTTAGGATTTCTTATCACGCACAGCGCTGAGGATTATTTGGGCGGGGAAATTGACGCAGAAGTAATGACCACACATGACTGATTGCATTTTGTTCAGAGTACATAGGACATAGGTAGAAGGGTCTCGACCCGAAAGGTCATCCATTCCTTCTATTCACAAATGCTGCCTGTCCCGTTGAATTACTCCTGTATTTTACGTCTGCATAAGACATAGAACCGCACAGCACAGGAGCAGGACCTTCATCCCACAATGACTGTGGCGACATACCCCCATCTGTCTTTTAAAAAATCCATATCTTTGCATTCCCTATATACCCATGTGCTATCCAAAAATCTGTTAAGTGCAACTAGCAATAATCATTGACGTTGATGATACGATGGCCGTCGTTTCTTCTATAATTTGCTTTGTGGAATTGAATATTCACATCCATGGCACATTACCGTAAAAATGCAAATTTTACATTGACACTTATGCATCTCAACAAAAAAGGATTAATATATATTACCAAATGAAAAATCTGTTTACCAAGGAATATTTATAGTCAACAGATTAAAGAGCCCACCGATGCCAGAAAATGGTGTAAATAAAGAAACTGCTGAAGTAATTCATCGGGTCATGAACGCACATTTCTGGAAATAGACCAACGAGGTATCGGAAGAGGACCCCTTTACAGATCGCAGATTACTTATCCATAGTTTGACAGCCGTGCCATTCTACTTTGGTTGTTTAAGATCTCTATCTAGTACGAACCAGACCTACACGTGCAACTAAACATCCACTATTCATAAAATCCCAGAAACATTTATTTTTTAAATGATAGGCGGCATTGTGTATTTACGAGCAAAATGACAAATTTGCAAGGACTATTTTTTAAAAAATTCACGCAATTGTGGTCTCGTCATAAATCATTCACCGCTTATTTCGTGAAAATTATTTCGCATCTTTGAAAATAGATGGGATTTTTTTTTTGCAATATAACAACCAACTCTGCCGAAAAATAGTGCATTGGTCAAGAAGAAATGTATCACCGAAGATGAATTGCTTTTGTTCAAAAGTTATATGATCATATGTTTCGTGCCGTTATAAATTGCGTAATTTGTAACCCATCATTCGATCATCGTCACGTGCAAGGGCCGTTGTCCTTGCACAGCTAACATAGCGCAAGACGATAGCAAAAAGATAATAAGTGATAAATGATGTGGTCTTAATTGAAACAAGAAGAAGGAGGTCAGTGCATTTCAGCGCATTGTTCCGTATCACAATTCGGCAGTCGGCCTACGCACTCTAACATTGTAGCAGGAAACGTGTGCAACGAAAAATAAAGGTAAAGCGCCATAAATTACGGCAGTTCATTCTGGGACCTTAGAGTAATGTACCCTTTGTACAAACTTATGTGCAGGTAATGGCAACGTACACTTTAACAATTATTATTTACGCCTGGCTGGTTACAGTTTTGGGGAAAATGCAACCAGGGGACATGAAACGAAAAATATCTTAAATAAGTATAATCTTCGGTGTACCCGTGAAGAATTGCAATCTTTCAAATCCACCCGAGTCGGTTTTTTCAAACGATTCCATTCTTCCTCACTTAATGTTGATGTTGACTTTATAAGCTACTGTTATAATGAATGAGATACACGATGTAGAGCGTAATCAAAAATGAGTTGATGTATTGATATCGGACTCCTAATGGGGGGAAAAGGGAAAGTAACCGTCGAATGTTGTGTTAAAGTGTTCAACTTTTCAGAGTGTCTTATTATGGAGGGAAAATAAACTTGCCGGAAATGTGGTTTGCACTCTTCGGATTCCTCCCATCATGTAATATCTCTGTTGCCTTCGGCATACATTATAATGGTGTTTGTATGATTACGTAATGCATATCCACGGGTCTATGTTCACTCACATGCTCATTGACCACTCTTACGTTGTAAATGAGGAGATAAGTAATTTAAAAATTCACATCGTTCCGTTAACTGCCAGGAAAATCGTTTGGGCTACCAATCCCCATTCTCATTTTGTGTATATGACCAAATCAATCTCGGTGAGTCGATTCTGCGCAAATCATATAAATGTTAAATAGGCCGAATGGTGCATGTACAATCCTATTATCGTATGAAGATTGCTGCGCGTGTAATGGAATATTTGGGGAAGGAGAGGCAAAATCGAACATTTATATTGGGGGCAACCAATTGTGGTCCTGTTTTGAAACTAATTACATGAAACATCTCTAAGAAACGAACGTCAGAAGTCACGTGTAACTGCAGTCCTGCCATCATCCTGTTATAAATTATTCAAACTAAAACAATTATATATATTATATATACATGTGTTTGTTTTGTAGGGGCGGGTGAAGCCAAAGGTATGTTATGAAACAGGATGAAGAACAGCAGTACTGAACTGGTCCGTAACAAAATGGCACATTTTTACTGCAGATTGTTTTAATTGTGAATGATTAAATTGATGCTTGGTTTTGTGGTGTGCTTTTATACCATGCACAAAACCAATGAAGTATAACACTAAATCAAACCAGTCTAAAAAAATAAGTGAAAATCTCTTGTCCTGCAAAATAACAAGAGGAGCATTCATTATTTCCAATGTCATTATTAGTCTGGCGACTAATTTGAGATCCGAGCTCGAATATAAGTGGTGCGCTTTCGCAGTCGCATTGGCATCAATATGTATAGCGCTCCTATTTATAAATGTAAGTTGAAATCCGAAAATATCCATACCACTTAATATCAAGTAATTGTTACGTCACGAAACTAGGAATTGAAAATAACTTTATGTGCGCCAATATTCCTGCGATGTTGCATTAATGTCAATTCTTCACTTTCATTGGTTTCTTTATAGTAGATTAATAATTTGGTGGTGAATAACGGGAAAATATGTAGATGGACTTTCCTTTGACGAAGGATGCTGAATTTCACCACAATGTCACCTCTAAGTAAGACAATGAAACAATGTCGCCCAATAGAAAATCCATTACATTTTACGGATAATGTTTCACAAGTATTTTGCTTTCATTAAAAAACGACATCCTTGGAAACAGCAAGAGTAAAATCGAGCTTCTGCTTTTTGGCCGTGGTATTACGGTGTTACTTCCCTTATTTTTTCTTGAAAGTAAAACGGAAACGCATGTGATCTCGATGCTAAAATGCAGTTGTTGTAACTTTGTCTTTCTGCGAAATGATGGCCAGCAGAATTACAGGGTTTGCTCATCACTGTGGCAATTTTTAATCAGGGATCATCGGAGGATTTTTTTTCAATTGGATTTTTAGTACAGTTTGTGGCATCACTGCCGTTACTTGAGATTTCGCGCCCCACCCAGAAAGTTGCATTTTGTATGCGCAATTTTATGTGTTTCAGTACATATGAGGAACGACTGGAAATACCGGGCTTGTATTCACTGGAATTTGGAAGGACGGGAGGGGATCTAATAGAAACATTTACAATTATAAAAACACTGGACAAGCTAGTTACAGCAAACATGGTCCCAATGTTCGGGGAGTACAGAACCAGGGGCCAGAGTCTAAGAACTAAAGAGCGGCCATTTAAAACTGAGATGAAAATAAACCTTGCCATCTAGAGTGTTGTGAATTTGTGGAATTCTCTACCACAGAAGGCAGCAGAGGCGAATTCCCTGGAATAATTTAAAAGCGAGTTAGAGAGAGCTCTGGGGTCCAGCAGAATCAAGGGACAAGGGGAGAAGGCAGGCACGGGTAACCGATTGTGCATGACCAGTCATGATCAAAATGAATGGCTATGCTGGCTCGTAGGGCCTAATGGCCTCCTCCTGCACCCATTTTCTATGTTTCCATGCTTCGATGGTCAAGCATTTTGCGCATGCGTGCGTCTGCGGCGTTTGTGGATATGAAATGTTCTTAGTCGACGACATGATGAAGTCTGAAAGACAGATCCATTTGATATGCTCATAAAATTTACCACTCAATATTTTAAGGAAATGGCAACATAGGATGAATGAGATCGTATTCCACATTGGTCCCCCTGCTTTAAAAAATATTTAGCGATAGCAATGTCACGTATTAAGTAATATACCATATGTCCAAATTTTCTAAAATAAACCTGAGCCCACTTGCCCAGCTAAACAAGTATTTTTTGACAACCATCTACATTGCCTACGTTACCACGTTTTTTACTGTCATGTAAGAAATGCCTAATGAATATTCTGCTAACCGTGTATCATAAATGTTTTGTCTATTTTGACTTTCAAGGCGTGCTCCGCCATTATTTACTTCTCTCCTTACTTTCGCGTTAATTGGGTCAAATGATGCAAATTCTATGAATTTATTCACACGTGACAACCTTTTTCTTCTATCAAATATCCAGATGACAATCAGTCTTCCATTTGATCCTCCACCATCTAGCTTCAGCGAATTCACCATCTGGCACAACGAATTTATTCATAGTATTGAAAACAATAAGAGGAAGTTCCATTTGGGTGCATTTAGAAATAATGTATTTTCTCCAGAGAACCGCAGGTAAAAGTTATGATCTCAGGATCCATAGGTTATAAAGCAACTCCAATGCAAACACCCTAGTCCTTCAACGTAAGAGACCTCAAGTGCCGCCGAACTGAGTTGTATTCTTTCCCAGAAGTATTATCAGTATATTTGTCGAAATAAAAAAAATTCGCTGACTGTTTATTGATTGCAGTTCTTCCAAATTCTTCCTCATCCAACAATAAGTGAGCTAGTTTATCAATTTGCGAAAAGGATTGATTTTATATAATTGCTTTTCTTGCTTCCTTCCCTGGAATAGAACCTGACCGGCTGAAAAAAGCACTTGCTGATAACGGTGAGAACATTATTCGAAACATACGATCCGCTGTACAAAATAAATTCCATCAAACTTGGCAATGGTTGCCAATATTTATTAAAATGCCATTACTGTTATAATGCATTATTTATGTATTTCATTTGATGTGTGATAATTTGATGCAATTTAAATACATACATGGATAGAACACGGCGCATGTCAGAGTTTCCAAATTTTACAAAGAGTCCATGCACAGTATGGTGAGTACCATGCCTCGTCGACCTATTGCTCCCGCACCACCATCATCCACCAAAGTTGTAAAGAGTTTGGAAAGAACATGAAATGGACGTACGCTTTGCAACTGATCCTCTTCACATTCGAGGTGTAACTTAATACAATCCAGAAGCGTGCGGACAATAAGGTTCCCACGCTAGTGCATAAAGAAAGAAATTGAGCAGCTACCGGCTGTGTAGATGGGTGAGGTTTAGCCAGCGATAACCACCTTTTTGTTGGTCAAAATACATTGTTGCTATGTGTTGTACTGCTCTTCCTAATTCTGAGACTTTTCACGTTACTAACACGACTTTGAAAATTCAAGTTGCAGCCTTTGCATTATTTCCTCATATGGCTAAACCTGTGGGCTAAGTGCGTATAAAGGGACGGCACTGTGGCGTAGCTGCGGAGCTGCGGCCTCACAGTGCCAGTGCGAGGGTTACAAGTGCTGCTTGTGCGAAGCTTGTACGTCCTCTCTGTGACTCGGTGTGTTTCTTCCGGATATTCCAGTTTCTTCCCACATTCCAGCCTTTTGGAAAATTGCCCGTTGTGCGTGCGATGCGAAAGTGGGATAGCATAGAACCAGTAATCGATATTCGGCGCGAAATTGGTGGGGCGAAGGGCCTGTTTCCAACCTGTATCTTTAAACTCTAAATTTAATCGAATGGCCATCACGGAAACAAAATGCGTTGACACCTGTGGGGTGTTTCCATTATCGTATGTACGTTTGGTTTTATGGTCGTGTTTTCCTACATCTAACGCTGCTTTTGAGAATTGTCTATCTGCATAAGCCCCTTTCAACAAAATAACATTTTTTCTAACATACGTCAGACCATGCTCTCATAAGTTCAATAGTGCCTCAAATAATATGAATAGCTTGCAGTACCGATGGAGAAGTCTGAACTTAGTGTGGTCCGTCTGTATTTGGATTACATTTTCTCCCGAAATTGCATTTTCTGTCATCAGACAATTCATATGCCATAATATAAAATGAACCACACAATCGATGACAAATTGATAAACAATCCAACCTCATCAATGCTCGATGTAACATCAATTTTAGACTGGAGTTCTGCACCATTCTTCGGCAACAGGCAATTAGATATTGCAATTTGTGTGCCATATCAGAGCAAATCCAGATAAATTTAGCTTCGACACGGTTTCTGCGAATGGAATTTGTGTGGCAACATTGTTTATCAGTATAAATGCAATGTTGTGTTCAGAGAGATATCGCATTTAGTGAGGCAAAGTCCATGTAGGTTAATCTTAAACAAACACAAAGTAATATCGTGGAAACATTTTAAAAAAACATAGAAACATAGAACATCGTTGCAGGATTAGGCCATTCGGCCGAGCCAGTACCGCCATTTAATATGATCATGGCTGATCATCATGAATCAGTACTCCTGTCTTTGCTTTCTCCCCATATCCATTGACTAATTTAGCCTTAAGGGTTATATCCAACACTCTCTTGAATACATCCAGTGAATTGGCATCCACTGCCTTCTGCGGCAGAAAATTCCACTGATTCACATCTCTCTGGGTAAACACATTGTTCATTATCTCAGTGCTAAATGGTCCACCGCTTATTCTTAATCTATGACCCATGGTTCAGGACTCCCCCAACAACTGGAATATTTTTCCTGCAGCGAGCCTTTCCAATCCCTTAAGAATTGTTTTTATTTCCAAAAGATCCCCTCTCATCCTTCTAAATTCCAGCGAATATAATCCCAGTTGATCCATTCATTAATCATATGTCAGTGCCACCATCCAGGAATTAATCTGATGAAACTACGCTGCATTCCCTCAATAGCAAGAATGTCCTTCCTGAAAGTAGGACTCCAAACTCTACACAATACTCCACGTGCAGTCTCACCAGGGCTCCGTATAACTGCAGTGGGGCGTCCTTACTCCGAAATTCAGGTTCTCTCGCTATGAAGGCCAAACATGCCATTTGCTTTCTTCACTGCGTGCATGCTTTCTTTCATTGACTGATGTAGAAGGCCACCCAGGTCTCGTTGCACCTCCCCTTTTCCAAATCTAACACCGGTCAGATAATAATCTGCCTTCTTGTTTTGACGCCAAAGTGGCTAACCTTACATTTATTCACGTGTTTACGACATCTGCCATGCATTTGACAACTCACGCACCCTATCCGTCACCCTGCATCCTCATAGCAACCTCCTCGCAGCTCACACGATCACTCAGCTTTGTGCCATCCGCAGAATGGAGATGTTACATTTATCCCTGCGTCTAAATCGTCAATATATATTCTAAATAACTGGGGTCTCGGCACTGAGCCTTGCGGCACCTCACCAGTCACTGTCTGCCATTCTAAAAAGGACCGTTAATTCCTATTCATTGCTTCCTGTCTGCCAACTACTTCTCTATCCATAGCCATAATACTATGAACCCTAATTTCGCACACTAATCTCGAGTTTTGGACCTTGGAAATGGCCTTTTGAAATTCCAGATACACCAATTCCACGGGCGCCACTTGATCCATTCTACTTGTTACATTCTCAAAAATTCCAGAAGATTGTATGTAGGTATGTAGGTTAATTGGCTGGGTAAATGTAAAAATTGTCCCTAGTGGGTGTAGGATAGTGTTAATGTACGGGGATCGCTGGGCGGCACGGACTTGGTGGGCCGAAAAGGCCTGTTTCCGGCTGTATATATATGATATGATATGATATGATGATATGATGATTGTCAAGCATGATTTCCCCTTCATAATTCCATGATGACCTTTACCGATCCTGTCACTGCCTTCCAAATGCGCTGCTATTACTTATTTTATAATCGAATCAAGCATCTTTCCCTCTACCGATGACAGTCAAGTCAAGTCAAGTCAATTTTATTTGTATAGCACATTTAAAAACAACCTACGTTGACCAAAGTGCTGTACATCTGATTAGGTACTAAGGGAAAACATGAAACATACAGTAGCACGCAAACAGTTCAGAGCGCCTCCTCAATGAGCCTCAAACGCTAGGGAGTAGGAATAGGTTTTGAGTCTGGACTTAAAGGAGTCGATGGAGGGGGCAGTTCTGATGGGGAGAGGGATGCTGTTCCACAGTCTAGGTGCTGCAACCGCAAAAGCGCGGTCACCCCTGAGCTTAAGTCTAGACCGCGGGATAGTGAGTAGCCCCATATCGGCCGAACTGAGGGACCTGGAGTTAGAGAGGGGGGTTAGGAGATTTTTGATGTAGGGGGGATGTCCATTTAGGGCTCTTTACGTGAATAGGAGGAGCTTGAAGTTGATTCTGTACCGTACAGGGAGCCAGTGGAGAGAGGCCAGAATCGGGGTGATGTGGTCCATTTTCCGGTTACCGGTCAGGAGTCTCGCTGCGGCGTTTTGGACCAGTTGCAGCCGGGACAGGGAAGATTGGCTGATCCCAGTGTATAGGGAGTTGCAGTAGTCTAGGCGGGAGGAAATGAAAGCGTGAATGATTTTTTCTGTGTCGTCGAATTGGAGGAAAGGTTTGATTTTAGCTATGGTTCGAAGTTGGAAGAAGCTGGCTTTTACCACAGCGTTGACTTGCTTATCAAATTTGAATGCAGAGTCAAATATCATGCCGAGGTTTTTGACATGCGGTTTGACTAGGCAGGATAGACTTCCAAGACTGCCTGTTATCGGTTTGATGGAGTCGGGGGGGGGGGGGGGGTGGGGCGAATAGGATGACCTCAGACTTGCTCTCATTTAATTGGAGGAGGTTCTGTGCCATCCAACATTTTATGTCCTCAAGGCTGTGTAAGAGGCTGTTTAAATTTGACTGGTTTTTGGGTTTCAGGGGGAGGTAAAGCTGAGTGTCATCGGCATAGCAGTGGAAAGAAATGCCGTGCATTTGAATGATTTGGCCAAGGGGGGTCATGTATAGAGAGAAGAGAATGGGGCCTAGGATGGAGCCTTGTGGAACTCCGCAGGAGAGGCTAGCTGGAGCAGAGGAATAAACTGGTCTAACAGGCAAACTGGTCTATAATAACAGGCTAACTGGTCTATAATATCTTTCGTCTACCTTTAGTCAATAATTTATTGTATGACAGAGCTGCCGGAAAATGAGCAATCTGACGTTACTGTGCATCCAAATTCAGAACATATAGTAAAATGTTCGGATGAGAAGTGAAGATACAGTATGATTCAGTGAGAGTGTAGTTGATCATGCAACGTTTAATTTCTTGATTTAGACTCCCACCTTCCACATCACAATAAAATATGTAATCAAAACATTGAGTAAGGCCACTTTTCCCAGCAACCTTGAGCATGGCAATAGCCGGTGATCGGGTGCTTCTTCCGCAAAGTGCATTTTAACTCGGGCATGTTGTCGGTTGCGTAAGACAGCAACTCCACTGCTGTCCCACCTTTCAAAAGTGAATTCAAACATTATTCAAACAAGGATGTCAGGCGTGTTCAACGACAGAAAGAAACGTCAAACCGAAGTTTTTGTTTGAATTCTACTGATGCTGATGTTTTCACCCGTCTATTAAACATGAACTGCAAAGACAATTGACAAATGAAAAACGATATTTTGGTATTTTGCCTGTGCAACTTACCCAAACATTGTAATGCGTAACTAGCTGTATGAAGGACTGCAAATTGGGATTAAAATGGACTTATCAGGTGTTTATTTCTTAACATATTTAAGAATTGGAAAATTGTCGGTATATCACAAGCTTGCCGAGCTTGCGATCACGTAATTAATTTATGTTGTAACAGCGTTTCCCACATCCAAGGATGACAATGAGACGGAAAGCAACGCTGGCGAATTCCTGATAAGTTAAATGTAAACTTGAATTTCCACTTTAGATTAGTTTCCAAACTACAATTGTATTATGTCATCTCGGTCAATCTTTAATCGGACGTTATTGGACTTTATCTTGCACTAACCGTTATTGGCTTTATTCCGAATCTGTACACTGTGGACTGCTTGACTGCAATCATGCATACACTACCCGCGGAGTGGATAGCATGCCAATAGATAACATGCAACAAAAACATTTTCACTGTACCTCGAAACACATGACAACAAACTAAACTAACTGAATTAAATCAGTTTTAAACGTGAGACAAATGTGGCAAATATTGCAAACAATTGCACATCAAATAAGAGCATAACGGTAAACTGTTTTTTTGTTTTATTTAAAATTTCCCCCATGAACCTTCAAGATTTGTCGTGTCACTGCCTCCTCAGCTGGCCTGTTATCGACGTTTTCTCGGCGGGAAGAAGAGGCAAGACAAAATGCAACAATCTCAACTTTGTTAGAGAAACATTTATTCCAAGCACCAACAAACCAAGTTCCAATAATCCAATACCGTCTCGAACAACGCATATGGTTCTAGAATACGAAACGGGTGCCTTAACGCAGATATTGTAGCGGCCCCTGGTGGTGGGCCATACACAGTACATAACCTGAGGCTCGTGAGAGGCTCGTGAGCGGTCACGAGGAGTCCAAGAACAGAAGATACGAGAGTGGGGAAGGAGGGTGCGACTCACGGAATAAAGTGGTGTTGGATAACTCAGTGTGCTGCCTCATTCTTGGACGGACAGCTCCGTGTCCGCCACTGTCCGTGGGTGCGGGGGGAAGTGAGGGGAAGTTGTGTTGCCTCCATCACAGTGAGGGGGTGTTTGGAGTCACTGTGATGGATGTTTGTGTTGGGGTCGGGTGTCCTGTGTTCTTTTCTTTTTTGCTGTGTCTTGTGACTGCTGAAATTTCGTTCGGTATTTATACCGAATGACAATAAAGTGTTGTTATGTTATGTTATGTTATGTTATCTGGTGACCCCGACGTGATTCGAACACGCAGCCTTCTGATGGACGAGTTGCCGTGGGTCCTGTTGGGAATTCGCGCTGCCCCTAAAGAAGACCTGCAGTCTTCATCGGCGGAATTGGTTTACGGTTTTCCGCTCACCGTGCCCGGAGAATTTATTCCGAACACCGGTGACCCCTAGGAGTCATCATCCGCCATGCTGGTCCGTCTGCGGGAAAGGATTGGCGCCCTGGCTCCTGTCCCAACATCCCGGCATGGGATCACCCCATCGTATGTGCCTCCGGCTCTTCCCAACAGCTCGTGCGTTTTTCTCCGGCGCGACGCACACAGGTCGCCCTTGCAGCGCCCATATGAAGGCCCTTTTCGGGTCCTGAAGCATGGGCCCACGACTTTTGTATTGGACATGGGGGGTCGGCAAGAGACGGTATCGGTGGCCCGTTTAAAACCGACCCATTTGGACCAGAGCGAGCCAGTACGGGAGGCCCAGCCCCGTCGTCGGGGGCGTCCTCCATCTCGGGCCCAACCTATTTGCCCGTACAGGGCAGGACTCCTTTGCACGGGAACGTGCGTACAAGGTCCAGCCGCCTCGTCCGGCTGCCCGACCGTTTCTGCGCCTCTGGTTCTGGGGGGGGGGGGGGCATGTAGCGGCCCCTAGTGGTGGGCCACACACAGTACATAACTTGAGGCTCGTGAGTTGCTCGTGAGAGGTCACGAGGATTCCAAGAGCAGAAGATAAGAGAGTGGGGAAGGATGGTCACGGAATAAAGTGGTGTTGGATAACTCAGTGTGCAGCCTCATTCTTGGACGGACAGCTCCGTGTCCGCCACAATATCAATTATGATAAAAAATAATTTTACATTTCTATGTTTATCTCGTGAAATATATATTTTCTCGTCATTTGCTAACAATTATGTTTTCGTTTTGGCCGATGCAGACGCGCTAATGGCAAAAAATGCAGGTAAAGTAAAATGATGTATTACTTTTCATTGGAGCGAGCATAACACGGCACATATTTTTTGGGGTCATAGTTAATTGTGATACTCCACTTCAACCGTTCAAGTGTTTTTATTTCTCATAAGGCTTTACGGCCCATCAAGTCTGCTCCGCCATTCAATCATGGTGGACCTATCTCTCCCGCTTAACCCCATTCTGCCTCTTCCCAGTAACCCCTGACAAATGTACTAATCAAAAATCTATGTATCTATTTATCTCTGTCGCATAGAGATATAATATACAACTAGACCAAGTGGACCAAAATCTCTCCTGCGGGCCTCTCCTGGGGCAAACCACCCTCAACTGACGATCCTGCGCCAACTGACAAAGCACGTTACCGGGCGGGGAGTATCTCCCGGGGCCGTGGGCGGGCGAGGGTGGACAGGGAAAGGGAGAGTGTTATACTCACCTCGGCCCAGTGCCACCAGCGCTGCAGCCATAGCGAGCCGTGGACCCAAATCCTTTCCAACATTGGTCTGGCACCCTCCCCTCCCCCACTCCGTCTCCCCTCCCCCAGCCACACTCACCCCCCCAAAAAAACTGCCCGCCACTCTCTCCTCCTCTTCCCGCACGGACGCCACCTCTCCCCTCCCCGCACAGGCACTCCCCACTCCCACTCCCACCCCCACTCCCGCACTACCCCCCTGCGCGTGAGATAACCACTTATGAGGTGCTTGCGCAGTAATCAACCTGAAGCGGAACCCCCTCTCGCCCCCCGCCACACGCCACCAGTCCCCGCACTCCACCCCTCCGCCTGTCCTCCCCTTCAAGCCGCCCCCCATTCACCCACCCCATGCCCTCACAACATAAACGGGCCCCAACAACGGAGGCGCGAAACCGTTGGGGATCCGGCGGCCATCTCACGTATCAGACCAAGGGTGCGACGGCGAAAGGCGGCAACGGCGAATGGCAGTGGCGGCGAACGGCGTCGAATGGCGATCGGCGATCGGCGATCGGATAACGGCGACGATGGCTACGGCCGTCTTGTTGAACACTCTGCCGTCGCCTTAATGCAGCTCGAAGGAGAAGGCGGGAGAGCGGGGGCAGCGCCGCCCCGCCCAACATCCCCCCACACCCCCCCCCCCACATGGGACCCGGACCAATCCGACGTCGAGCTGCATCGAAGTCCTTTAAAAAAAAACGGGCGGCGCTACCCCCACTAGGGACCCCGGCCAATGGGGCATCTACCGCTATAGATTGACTTTTTTTTTGAAAGCATGAAAAAAATAATTTGTTTTTGCTCTTTCAGCTAAACTGCTTTTTTAAATGAGAAAATTCTGCCCCCCACCTCATTGGCCGCCACAACCGTCACTCAGGCGGGAAGCTCCCCCACCCTCTTTGGTCGTGCCCCCATCCCCACCCATTGTGATGGCATACGTTGAATCACACCTTGCCAAGCTTCAGTTTAATAAGGGCATTTTTGAAACTTTAAAATCTCTCTAACTTTCAAAACATAAAGAAGAATTTGGATGAAACTTGAGTGAAAGGGTACCCAGTGCAAAGGTGAGTAAGGTGGTTCTAAAAATGTCGCGCTACGTATGACGCTACTTGTGAGGGGGTGCACAAATACGGTTAGCAAACAAACAACTAACTTCAGCCAAACAAACAGCTAACCTCAGCCACAAACGATCCATGACAGCTACACAGAGTTTTAGTGGTATATATAGTTATCCATTCAGTTGCCTCCGCACCCTTCTGCGGCAAAGAATTCCCCAGTTTCACTACTCTCTGACCAAAGAAATTCCTCCCATTTCTTTCTTAAAGGAATGTTCTTTAATTCTCAGGCTATTTTCTCTAGCTCTAAACTCTCCCAATGGTGGAAACATCCTCTCCATATTCACTCTATCCAGGACATTCACAATTCTGTAGTTCTGCCTTGTGACTTCGTACCATTAGACCCACGGAGATTGATTTCAATGTGGACGCACTTCATGCATAAACATTTATACTTTACATCCGAAGAATGAAAAACTGTAACCATGGGAACTATTTCCGCAGAGATTCTTCTTAGTCCGCTGAGCATTTGGAGAATTTTACTTTATTTGGTGTGAGACTGTTGGCTAAGCTGACACCGGGTAGAAATTATCTCGATTCTCGATATTCACAAGCTTCGGAAACAGTATGTGCTATCCACAGAGGATGCTCCTTCCCCTTCGTCGTAGCCATCTCATCATAATTTTTCAGCAGGTTAGCTTATTATATGGATTTTATTCTGCAAGGTAATAGTTTGTCTGCGATTACTTTGCCCATGTTTACTTAAACATTCCCACAAATAGTCGATAATTGACTACTTTCGGCGTCGAAAAATAAACAATTTTCCAAATCTCAAATCTGCGCGATACTTTTAGTTATTTTTGAGCTGCAAATGGTAACACACAGTTTGAGTAAAAAGGATAAAAACCTGCTAACAAGCCTAATTTCATGAAATCCTGAATTTAAATGGAACTGCATTACCGATAGTGCGGGTATGCTTGGCTGTTTCCACACGAAACATGCGTTCTCTATGTCTATCTCACGGTTAAACCCCCAATGACCAATATGTTGGAAATATCTGTCTCCAATACTTAGATGTGTTTTGTGGACGTATATAGTAAAATTCCCTGCGCGTGTAAATACACAGAAAATGCTGTTACTTGTCTTCACAAATATTCAACTGCATCCTGCATGCCAGTCGTTGTTAATCGCTCATGTAAGTTTAATTTGATTTTGCACTCCATGTTTTTAGATTTGGAAAAACTTATTGCGGAGAGCAGTGAGTACAGCCCGTTAAAATAAACATATTTTGTTAATCACGAATATACACCTAAATGAGAACTATAGTCTAGGAAATTGTGTTGCATAGATCTGTTTAATTTAGATCTATTTTATGTTGTCTAATGATCAGGGATAACAATGTGTTTTTTTTAACATTCTTACAGTGAAACAAATGCTTGCAAAAGATATAGGTAACGTTTACCCTCTATCACAGAATATATTTCAAAATATACGTCGTATATTTTTATTTAAGTAAACTTTCCAGAGGAAATGCATCGGATAGTAACCAAATCATGCCGCACGTGAGGCTGAATAGGTACCTTAATCAAATATACATTCAACATCAGTTCGGATCACCAACAATTAATCTGGAATACGATAACACAAATAAAGCGGGATGTATGGCTTGACCCCATTATAACAAAACCCCAAGTTTATCTAATCGTCGTCTGTGGTATTATTAAGACAGAGTTGGGGTTCCTATTGAGCTAATTAATCCAGAACACACGCCTGTTTTCGTCGACATTGCAATTTCACCATTGATGGAACCCAATAATTGTGTGCGAAATAACATCAAGTTTCATAGGTCTCTTGGTCCATTTTCAGTTTGCTTCGATATGTATCTTCTGGAAAGGAGGGAATAGATCTTTGAAATAGTGTTCCTAAATGGTGACCTATGCAACAAATAGCTGTATTTACGGAGGATTTAAATAATTATATTTCAAAAGTCTACTTGGAATAATCTGATATTGTGTAATATTTTGTTTCAAAAGAGATTGAAATTCTCAAGTTAAAGGTGTCAAACGGTAAGGAAATGATTAATTCTACTGAATTGCAACTGCAAGATTGTCTCACGTCTGCATTCGACCAGATAAAATATTTGCTTTGATTCTTGGTCGAATTGTATTGTCCCCTGTGGGTGACGTAATTGATAATTGGTATTTGTGCGAATCCCCTTGGTCTCTCTGAATGGAAACGATAATTTCATTTTGTAAATTACGTGCTTTCAGGTAATATATTTGTTTTTTCTCTTCAACAATCATTTAAAATAGATGAGAATCAACGCTCAATTTCAAATTGCGTTGCAGTTATAATTGGACACATTTGTTGTGCATTGTTTAATTGTAAAGGACAAATGCGCGAAGTATAGAAAATAAAGTGGATGAGCTTGAGGCTCAGTTGGACATTGGCAAATATGATGTTGCTGGAATCACTGAGACATGGCTATTAGAGGACCAGGGCTGCGAACTGAATATTCAGGGGTACACACATATAGGAAAGACAGACATCCTTCAGTCCCCCTCAGTCTAGAGGGCAGAGGGGGTGAGGTCGCTCTGTTGGTGAGAAATGATACTCACTCTCTTGCAAGGGGTGACATAGTATCAGGAGATGTGGAATCAGTATGGATAGGAATGAGGAACTGTAAGGGTAAAAAGGACCATAATGGGAGTTATCTAGAGGCCCCCAAACCGTAGCCTCGACATAGGGTGCAAGTTGAATCAGGAACTAACATTGGCATGTTGCAAATGTAATGCTACGGTGGTTATGGGACATTTCAACATGCAGGTAGACTGGGAAAATCAGGCTGGTAGTGGACCCCAGGGAAGTGAGTTTGTGGAGTGCCTCCGTGATGGATTCTTAGAAGAGCTTGCACTGGGGCCTATCAGGGAGAAGGCAATTCTGGATTTAGTGTTGTGTAATGAACCTGATCAAATAAGGGGGCTCGGGGTAAAAGAGCCATTAAGAGGCAGTGATCACAATATGATAAGTTTTACTCTACAAATTGAGAGGGAGAAGGGAAAATCGGAAGTGTCAGTATTACAGTATAGCAAAGGGTATTACAGAGGCATGAGGCAGGAGCTGGCCAGAATTGACTGGAACGAGGCCCTAGCAGGGAAGACGGTGGAACACCAATGGCAGGTATTCCTGGGAATAATGCAGAAGTTGCAGGATCAATTTATCACAAAGAGGAGGAAAGATTCTAAGGGGAGTAAGAGGCACCCGTGGCTGACAAGGGAAGTCAAGGACAGCATAAAAATAAAAGAGAAGTACAACAAAGCGAAGAAGAGTGAGAAGCCATAGGATTGGAATTCTTTTAAAGAGCAACAGAATATAACTAAAGAGGCAATACGGAGAGAAAATATGAGGTACGAGGGTGAACTAGCCAATAATATAAAGGAGGATAGTAAAAGCTTTTCTAGGTATGTAAAGAGGAAAAAAGTAGTCAAGGCGAATGTGGGTCCCTTGAAAACAGAAGCAGTGGAATTTATTATGGGGAACAAGGAAATGGCAGACGAGTTGAACCGGTACTTTGGATCTGTCTTCACAAAGGAAGATACAAGCAATCTCCAAGATGTTCGAGTGGCAAGAGATCCTCGGGTGACGGAGGAACTGAAGGAAATCCACATTTGGCAGGAAATACGGTTGGGTAGGCTGAGGGGACTGAAGGCTGATAAATCCCCAGGGCCTGATGGTCTGCATCCCAGGGTCCTTAAGGAGGTGGCGCTAGAATTTGTGGACGCATTGGTGATCACTTTCCAATGTTCTATAGATTCCGGATCAGTTACTGTGGAATGGAGGCTAGCGAATATTGTCCCCGTTTTTAAGGAAGGAGGGAGAGAGAAAACGGGTAAATATAGTCCAGTTAGTCTTACATCAGTGGTGGGGAAGATGCTGGAGTCAATTATAAAAGACGAAATTGCGGAGCATTTGGATAGTAGTAACAGGATCGTTCCGAGTCAGCATGGATTTACGAAGGGGAAATCATGCTTGACTAATCTTCTGGAATTCTTTGAGGATGTAACTAGGAAAATTGACAGGGGAGAGCCGGTGGATGTGGTGTACCTCGAAATCCTTCGACAAGTTTCCACATAGGAGATTTGTGGGCAAGATTAGAGCACATGGTATTGGAGGGAGGGTACAGACATGGATAGAAAATTGGTTGACAGACAGAGAGCAAAGAGTGGGGATAAATGGGTCCCTTTCAGAATGGCAGGCAGTAACTAGTGGGGTACCGCAAAGCTCGGTGTTGGGACCGCAGATATTTACAATATACATTAATGACTTGGATGAAGGGATTTAAAGTACCATTAACAAATTTGCAGATGATACAAAGCTGGATGGTAGTGTGAACTGTGAGGAAGATGCTATGAGGTTGCAGGGTGACTTGGACAGGTCGTGTTAGTGGGCTGATGCATGGCAGATGCAGTTTAATGTGGATGTGTGTGAGATTATCCACTTTGGTGTTAAGAATAGGAAGGCAGAGTATTATCTGAATGGTGTCAAGTTAGGAAAAGGGGACGTACAACGAGATTTGGGTGGCCTAGTGCATCAATCACTGAAAGGAAGCATGGAGGTACAGCAGGCAGTGAAGAAAGTCAATTGAATGTTAGCCTTCATAACAAGAGGAGTTGAATATAGCAGCAAAGAGGTCCTTCTGCAGTTGTACAGGACCCTAGTGAGACCGCACCTGGAGTACTGTGTGCAGTTTTCGTCTCCAAATTTGAGGAAGGATATTCTTGCTATTGAGGGGTGCAGCGTAGGCTTACTAGGTTAATTCCCGGAATGGCGGGAATGTCATATGTTGAAAGACTAGAGCGACTAGGCTTGTATACACTGGAATTTAGAAGGATGAGAGCGGATCTTAACGAAACGTATAAGATTATTAAGGGCTTGGACACGTTAGAGGCAGGAAACATGTTCCCAATGTTGAGGGAGTCCAGAACCAGGGGCCACAATTGAAGAATAAGGGGTATTCCATTTAGAACGGAGATGAGGGGAAAAAATTGAGTCAGAGAGTTGTGAATCTGTGGAATTCTCTGCCTCAGAATGCAGTGGAGGCCAATTCTCTGAATGCATTCAAGAGGCAGCTAGATAGTGCTCTTAAGGATGGCGGAGTCAGGGGGTACGGGGAGAAGGCAGGAACTGGGCACTGATTGAGAATGATCAGCCATGATCACCTTGAATGGCGGTGCTGACTCGAAGGTCCGAATGGCCTATTCCTTCACCTATGGGCTATTGTCTAATAATTCTAATAATCATTATCATAATCATAATCATACTTTATTAGACAAGTATGCTTTGTAACATACGATGGTTTTTTGGCCGTACAGTCATACCAATAAAAAAAACACACAAAATACATTTTAACGTAAACATCTACCACAGTGACTCGTGCACATTCCGTATTGTGATGGAAGGCGAAAAAATGTTCAATATTCTTCCATTCTTTTCCCCCGCGATCGGGGGCCTCGAACCTTCCGATGACGAGGCGATATTGGCTCCCTTAGTCAGCGGTCGGGCCCTGCGCGGCGGAGCGATCAAACTCCCGCATCGGGGGAATCTGAGCTCCCCAGCGTCGGGCGATCTGGCCCGGGTCGGGGCTGGTCGAACCCTCTGCGACTTTGGAGCTTCCCGACATCGGTCTCTACCCGAGACTGCGATCTCCTCGATGTGACAATCCGCAGGCCGCAGATGGAGCGTCGATCGTAGGCTAGAGATCGCAGGTGGGGCTCAAAGTCCACGGCCCCGCGGTGGGGCTCAAAATCAGCGACCTGGGGAACAATCACATCTCAGGCAAGATAAGAGATTGAAAGCAAGTTTCCCCCTGACCCCCTCCCCATCCCCAAAGAAAACAAACCAGAGAACATTAAAATATACTTTTAAAACACACTAACAATAACAAAACGACGAAAAGACCTACACACCGTTGGCGAGAACGCGCCACCCGTTGGAATAAGGCAGGAAAATTAATGGTAACCCGTTTATTTCGTTCGTATTCCTATCTATATTAGATTCATCACATTAGCTGCCATAGCAGTGTGTACTGTGAAAGACCTGAAGAGTTATCAGTGTGTTATATGGGATGTGGTGCTTTCAAAACACATTGAAAACTCTGCTTTTGAATCTTATTGCAATAATGCGAGAATATTAAACTTTGTACCTCGAGAAGTTGGAAGAAACAATTCCAAGAATTATATTTGTTTTTAAATGTATTCGTATAGGACTAAATAGAATAAATGCAAGAGACTGGTTGCGTCAATATTAAGCGAAGAATTACACTTATTGTCATTATTAATATTACCGAGTCGCTCATTAAGATAAAGATAGATTATTTCGCAAGCGGTAATTATTGTTATACTTCGCCCTTTAGAGGAGAACGAATATAACATATATCAGATTGACTTTTACTCAAAATATCTGCTTAACTGTTGCATCAGATTTTTCCAAATGCCCTTTGAAATAACGGTTTTAGCCAAAAGAGGCGTCTGCCATGCCGTGAAGTCGTGGAATGCTGTTGACAATTGAAGCATTAGCGCTCACAAAATGATACTCTATCATAACGCGAACGAGTCCACAAAAGTCAATTCACACTTTGTAAGATGGGACTGCCAAAAGAATGCGCATCGAGGGGCAGCGTGGTTGTGTGACATTTCATTATGGACCTTTGACCTTAAATTTGAACTAAATTAATATTTAAAATGAAGACATTGACAAATGATGCTCAATGAATATTTCAGATTGCAATGTAAGATAAAATTCGAAAGGTGGAAAGGCAGTGATCTGCATACGGATAATCCGGATTTGTTTTGAGCAGCACGATAAAACCAATTTTGTTTACAGATGATTCTACTCCCTCCATGAAAGAGATTAGTTTAGTTAAATATGCGTAATAAAAATGCGTAATATGCATTTCATTGTTATGTATTGGTTTGGAACGTCCATTGTTCATGTTATCTGATTTTATCACAACTGGCAAAGCAAACTGCAAATTTGTGAATATAATTCAGTCTATTACATTCTAGATTGTATTTCATCGTTTCACATTTACATATTTTTTTCTCAGAAAGCAGAGGCGACGCAGGTAAGAAACCAGCATTTATTTCTCAAGGCTACACATGAACGGATCATAGAGTGAAACACTCCATTGATTTGTTGACACTTTTTATTGAAAGGACCGCAAAGAAACTTCAGATTATTGACACGACCTCACCGATCAGGGACACTGGAGAATCAGTTGATAAGTATGTGGTAACATAGCGCTCAGAAAAGCATTATGGATTGTTGTTATACAAGAGTACAATATTTTGGTTCTTACCGCCTATGCAGTTCACTTTACAACTGGCAAATGCGTGCACTCATATGTGGAAATCTGGAAATCATTTTCATTAAATTAACGTGTCTTTGACATCGACAATGTTTGTAGCAATTTCAACTTCCGTCAATCTAATACCACGTTAATTGGTGTAGTTCTGAGTTATAGAAGAAATACTCACTTCTTGATATACCAATATTCGTTGGCCATTTTCAAGTGGATTTATAGTAAGCATTGTTTTTTTAGCATGGCACACCTGCTTCGCTGTAAACGATCTTAGCTGTCCATCCTATTATTCAGTCCTTTAAACAAATTACACTTACTCGGCTTTGTTTCGAAATATTGAAAATATGACGCTTTGTTTGCTTAGATTTTTTAATGTGCACTGTTTTTTCAACGTACTTTGCTTTATTGTGAGACAAAAAGGATATATTTTCCGTGGAATCAAATTGCCAGAATTTATTCTCGTGTTGATTTCCCCTGTAACCTGTTATAATTTGCGCACCTTCGTAATCCTCAGTTTCTATCTGTTATTTTTTGAGAGCCTTTGAACATTATCAACTTCCGGAAGACTCAGCAGCTAGGCTAAACTCGTCATTCTGCCATTCTGTTTTATTAAAACTCCGTATCAATTTAAAGCCAATGTCTCAAATCATTATATTCTTACTTTAATATGATGTGCAAAATTAGTTTAATTATGTTACGGCTACTAGAACAATTGACCATCCCGGACTGTTTACGGACAACAGCAGGCGGGAAGGAAACAAAACGCGTGCCTGATGAAATATACATGAAACTTATTTTAGACTGCAATATTGAATCAAATATGTTATGCAAATCAAAAAATTACATTATTTCTCTGAAGGAATGCAGTGTTTAATGAATCTATTTGAACAGGCTAGACATGCCATTGCCAATATTGTGATCACATATTTGTTTTTCGTGCCATTCAGTGAAAGCAAGTGTATCAACTTGAAGGGAGAAAAAGAAACAGAGTGCAGATCGCAGCTCGAGAGAATGTGTAGAGGAAAAAGGTGGTAGGACTGCAAGGAAAATGTTCGTCAGATCTGGAAATCATACTTTCCTATTTCGAGATTTATTGAATAGTTTGATAATGGTGGGAAAGGACCTGTTGTTGAATCCGGCGACACATATTTTCAGGGAACTATGTACCTGTGCTCATAGCTCCCTCTGCTCCGCTGCACCCTTGTGACCCATCTCATTCACTATTAATGTTCTGCCTCTGTTTGACTTCCCAAAACGCAAAACCTCGCACTCAGTTGCATTGAACTCCATTATTCCGCCACTATTCAGTCCATTTGTCATGCTGTATTTTCTGTTCACAGTCTTCACGATATACGCTCCCACTTATCGTTGCGTCATTATGCTGATGTCTTCTGCAATCTTCAAAACTGAGTTGGAACAGAATTTGGACGTGCGTCTAAAAATATAGAGGTTGACTGCGGATGAAACCTTGGATATCTTTGTGGATTGTGGTCTATTGATAAGGAAATGTAGGACCCCGTTGCAGAGCAAGGCAGCGGTGTCTAGCTAAAAGAATTTGCAGTCTGCTTAGATTAGAATGACACATTGTGGTGCGGCGTATATGTTTTTGATATCCAGATGTTCCAGTGATTAGTGCATGCCAGGGACATCGTAACTGCATTATATATATTGTGGCGGTATGCGAATGACGTGGATCAAGTTTGTTTCGGACGCTGGAGTTGATGTGCACGCGACCAATCTCTCGGAGTACTTCCAGGAACATATGACATAGATAGTTTTAGCACAAGAACAGACGCCGCCCACAATGTCTGTGACGAACATAATGGCAGCTAAGCAAATTTCATCTGCTTAAATATAATTCATACGCTTTCGTTTCGTACACATCCACGTGCGCATCTAAAATACATTTACACGCGATTATTGAATCTGTCCCCACCAGCATCCACGGCATCACGTTCCAGTCACCCACAACGGCTGTATGTAAACCTGCCCCTTAATGGTGGCTATCAGAGCCTTTAGGTGTTAGTCATTCAGGTACTCATTAGGTTAGTCACTCAGGTACTCATTAGGCTGGTGAGCTCCACATCTGTAGTTGGAAAGTTACTGGAGAATATTTTGAGGGATAGGTTATACATGCATTTGAATGGGCAAGGGCTGATTAGGGAACGTCAGCATTGTTTTGTACGGGGGAGGTCATGTCTCACAGATGTGATTGCGTTTTTTGAAGATGTAACCAAAATGTTCGATGAAGACAGAGCTGTTATGGTTGTATGTATGGATTTCAGTAAGGCTTTCGACACGGTTCTGCATGGTAGGCTGCTCTGGAAGGTTAGATCGCATGGGAACCAAGGAGAGATAGGTGAATAGATAACAAATTGACTTCACGGGAGGAAGCAGAAGGTGATGGTGGAAGGTTGCTTCTCGGACTGGAGGCCTGTGACTAGTGGTGGGCCTCAGGATTCGGTGACGCGAATTTGGATGAGAACATAAAGGGCAAGGTTAGCACGTTTGCTGATGATGCAAAAGAGGGTGGTTTTGCAGGTAGTGAAGATGATTGTGAAAAATTGCAGCAGGATCTTGATCGATTGGCCAGGTGGTTTGATGAATGGTTGATGGAAGTTAATGCAGAGAACTGTGAGTTGTTGCATTTTGGGACGTCCAACACGGGGCAAGACCTACACAGTGCACATACGCCTCTGGCGATTGTTGAAGAGCAGACGGAGCCATGAGTGCAGATGCATGGTTCCTGAAGGTCGAGATCATGTACAAAAGGTGGTCAAAATGTTTTTCGCACATTGGCCTTCATCAGTCAGTGAATTGAATATAATATTTTTGAGGCCATGTTGCAGTTGTACAGACGTTGGTGAGACTGCATTTGGAGTATTGTGTTCATTTCTTTGCACTATATTGTAGGAGAGATAATGTCAAGCTTGAAAGGGTTTAGGAAGTTGTTGCCAGGACTAAGTGGTCTGATTTATTGGGAGAGGTTTTGTAGGCTGGTTCGCTATTCCTTGGAGCATAGAAGAATAAAGGGTGAACTTATAGAGGTCTCCAAAATCACGAGAGGAATAGATCGGGTAGATGCGCGACTCTTCCCCAGAGTGCGGGAATTGCTGACCGTAGGACATAGGTTTAAGGTGAACTGGAAACGGTTTAATAGGAATCTGAGTGGTAACCTTTTTACACAAAGGGTGGTGTGTGTATGGAACAAGCTGCCAGAGGCGCAAGGCGAGGCAGGTACTTTGGAACGTCTAAGAAATATTTAGACAGGTTTGGAGGGATGTGGCTCAAACGCAGGCAGGCGGGAGTAGTATAGTTGGGACATGTTGGCCGGTGTGGGAAAGTTGGGCTGAAGGGCTTCTTTCCACACTGTTCAACTAAATTATTTTTTAGATTTTTAAATATTTTTTTAGATTTAGAGATACAGCGCGGAAACAGGCAGTTCGGCCCACCGGGTCCGCGCCGCCCAGCGATCCCCGCACATTAACACTATCCTGCACACACGAGGGACAATTTTTTTAAACATTTGCCCAGCCAATTAACCTACATACCTGTACGTCTTAGGAGTGTGGGAGGAAATCGAAGAACTGGGAGAAAACCCACGCAGGCCACGGGGAGAACGTACAAATCTCCATACTGACGGCGCCCGTAGTCAGGATCGAACCTGAGTCTCCGGCGCTGCATTCACTGTAAGGCAGCAACTCTGTCGCTGCGCCACCGTGAGTCAAGCCACTTCCTGGCTTTCTGTTCAAATCTTTTCGGTGAAGGATGCGATGTTCATAGTGATACAGATTGACTTCGTTTTGTAGCCCGCTATAGCATACAAACTTGCTACAATCAAGCCCTGTCCGCAAATTAGGCAGGGCCTCCAACTTTGTCCTGTGTTGTGTATTATATCTCGATTCATTGTGCAGGTTAGGTTTATCCGACCTGAACGCCAGAGACTTGCAATTCGGCCCATAATTGATCTCACTCCTCTTCTCTGGCTTGCAGTTGGGGAACACAGATAGTTACTTGTTTTCATTCGCGCGCATACTCATGAATTCCTTGACGATGGAATCGCACTCATTCTGTTTGGCCGCTGAGTCTTTGAATGTGGACCCGTACATCAACAAAGCATTATTCAATCTCTGAATAAATAAATTCATATAGTACTAATCTGGGGAAACAGATCATCTATATATTATCTATTGTACAAAAAATGCAAAATTATACATTTGTTAGTATTTCAGTCATTACAAAAAACTAATGTCGACGATTTTTAGGGAAAGATGCGGGACACTTTAGAAAGTCGCGGGATTTTACAACTGTTGTAATTTTATGTCCACAGTAAATCTGTTATTTCACATCTGATGGTGGTTTCATATGTGGTCCGCGTAAACTAGTAAACTGCCGTTGGTAAAGTTCGGCAAGACTGTTGCAAGACATGAGTATTCAATGTTGGAAATGCAGTCAATTTTGGAAGACAATGTCTGTACAATTAGTCATGAAAATCCCGACGAATTGGCGAATTGCGGCTTGCACATTTATTGGTGATGTCCAGCATTGAATTGCTCATGCACGACAGTACGGTGCACATGTTTCATTTCACCGAAAGCAATCATCGATATTGCTCAAAATTGAAGGGAAGTTTGATTGCTCGAAATACGGCGGTGAAGAACATCATGTCATATTCTGTTGTACGAATGATTGATATTTGTGTTTTGTATTTACTTTTGTACATTTAATTGCTGTTATTGTGTACTGCATGTTCGTAGTTCTGTGGTCTTCCGAGTTCCATAAAATTTCAATACTTTTCCAGAAAGTAACAGATTTGACCGTTGCCGATATAGGTGCATGGAGCAAAACTATCTTCGGAACACAGATCCATAATATTTTGGAACAGAAAACGCCGTCATTTATTATCGAAGTTGTTGAAATAAAAATCTTAGAGTGAATTAGCAATAATGGCAAGCTATAGCCCTTTGATAGAATGATAAAGAAATACTCCAGAAAATGTAGATACAGCCTTATAGAAATACATAGAGAGTCAGACCGCATCTCTCGAGGCCATGCTCGGGTGGATTTTCGGGACTGACCCCTCTTCAGACAGATTAGAACAATGGACAAAACAGAGAAGGGTTGGATGCAGAACAGAATCCAGCTTCTGTAAGTTGGGTACAGTTGGATGGGGGGGGGGACAAATTTGTGGACAAGAGATAGGATCAAGGTAGACAGAGGAACTGAAAGAAATTTGCATGAAGAGAGAAATAGCATTGGGCATCCGGGTGGGATTGAAGTCCCCAGGGACTGATGGTCTGCATCCCAGGGTACTCAAGGAGGTGGTTCAAGAAACCGTGGACGCATTGGTGATCATTTTCCAATACTCAATAAATTCAGGATCAGTTCCTGTTGATTGTCGAGTAACTAATGTTATCCCAATTTTCAAGAAAGGAGCAAGAGAGAAAACGGGCATTATAGGCCAGTTAGCCTGACATCGGTGGTGGGGAAGATGCTGGAGTCACTTATTAAAGAGGTAACAACGGCGCACTTGGATAGCGGTTGAAAAGTATTTGTCCAAGTCAGCATGGATTTATATTGGGGAAATCCTGCTTCATTAATCTTCTGGAATTCTTTGAGGATCTGACAAGTAAAATGGATGAAGGAGAGCCTGTGGATGTATTGTATCGAGGATATCAAAATTAGAGCGCGTGGTATTAAGGTGTGGGTATTGTAATGGATGGAGAATAGTAGGAACATAACTGCAAATGCATACAAATCGAAGGTATCACAAAATGCTGGAGTAACTCAGTGGGTTAGGCAGCATGTCTGAAGTGAAGGAATGGGTGACGTTTCGGATCGAGACCCTTATTCAGTCTGAAGAAGGGTCTCTATCCGAAACGTAACCCATTCCTTCACAACTGTCACGCGTGGCGGCGCTGCGCAGCAGCAGTGGCTCACCTGTAGTCCGTTTGTCTTTTGTGTTTTTTGTTGTTTTTTTGTCTTAATTATAGTGTTTAGATGTGATATGGTGTTTTTTCGTGGTTGTTCACCATGTGTGTGTGTGGGGGTGTGGGGGGGACTGTAAAATTATCTCTTCCGAACGTTGACCCGACCTTTTTTCTGGGTCGTATCTCCGTTCACGCTGAGGCCTACCATCAGCCAAACACCTGGAGCTGGTGGCCTCCACGTGGGACCACCTGGCGCTCTGGTTCGCAGAGCATGGGGAGCGGACTTACCATCTGCGTAGCTGGCTGCATTCGGAGGCTGTGGTGGCGCTGCGAGCGCGGCTGCGACTCGCCTTCGGAGGCTCAGGAGGCTTCGGCCCCGGGCCGCGGGGACGTCGGAAGCTCGAAGCCCCCTTGGTGGGGGCCGATATCGGGAACTCCTGCAGCGGCAGCGTCTTCGCCCGCCCCGAATCGCGGGGCTTGTGTCGGCCCGCTGCGGAAATTTCACCGTCCGGCGCCGCATGGAACAGGCCGCGGGATATTCTCCGCCTAGGGAGGCTTCAATGTCGGGAGCACCGACGGCCCTGACGCGGCGACCTCAACAGTCTAACCGCGGGAGAAGACGGCAGGGAAGAGAAAAAAAATTCTGGCCTTCCATCACAGTGAGGAGGTGACTGGACGAGACTCACTGTGATGGATGTTTCTTTTTTTGGTTTTGTGTTGGATTGCGATTGTGTGTGTTATTGCTTATTTTTATCGCTCTTATTGTTGGACTGTGCGTAACGGAATTTCGATGACAATAAATGTTATTCTGATTCTGATTCTGATTCTGACAGGTTGAGCGAGTGAGCAGATGCGTGGCAGATGCAGTATAATGTAGATAAATATGAGTTTATCCACTTTCCCAGCAAAAATAAGGTGGCAAATTATATTCGCAATTGTGTCAGATTAGGTAAAAGGGAAGTACAACGAGACCTTGGTGTCCTCGTTCACCAGTCACTGAAAGTAAGCGTGCAGGTGCAGCAGGCAGTGAAGAAATCTAATAGCATGTTGGCCTTCATAACCAGAGGATTTGAGTACGGGAGAAAAGGAGTACTTCTGCAGTTGCACAGGGCCCTGGTGAGACCACATCTGGAGTATTAAGGAGGTCACTAAGGAAGACATAACTAATCTGACGGAAATAGCAGGGGACCGGAGGTCAAATGAGATGGAGGAACTGGGTGAAATCCAGGTTAGTCGGGAAATGGTGTTAGGTAAATTGAATGGATTAAAGGCCGATAAATCCCCAGGGCCAGATAGGCTGCATTCCAGAGCGCTTAAGGAGGTAGCCCCAGAAATAGCGGATGCATTAGTGATAATTTTTCAAAGCTCTTTAGATTCTGGAGTAGTTCCTGAGGATGGAAGGGTAGCTAATGTAACCCCACTTTTCAAAAAGGGAGGGAGAGAGAAAACGGGGAATTACAGACCAGTTAGTCTAACATCTGTTATGGGGAAAATGCTAGAGTCAGTTATTAAAGATGGGATAGCAGCACATTTGAAAAGTGGTGAAATCATTGGACAAAGTCAGCATGGATTTATGAAAGGTAAATCATGCCTGACGAATCTCATAGAATTCTTCGAGGATGTAACTAGTACAGTTGATAAGGGTGAACCAGTGGTTGTGTTATATCTGGACTTCCAAAAGGCTTTCGACAAGGTCCCACATAAGAGATTAGTATGCAAACTTAAAGCACACGGTATTGTGGGTTCAGTATTGACGTGGATAGAGAACTGGCTGACAGACAGGAAGCAAAGAGTAGGAATAAACGGGTCCTTTTCAGAATGGCAGGCAGTGACTAGTGGGGTACCGCAAGGCTCAGTGCTGGGACCCCAGCTATTTACAATATATATTAATGATTTGGACGAGGGAATTGAATGCAACATCTCCAAGTTTGCGGAAGACACGAAGCTGGGGGGCAGTGTTAGCTGTGAGGGGAATGCTAGGAGGCTGCAAGGTGACTTGGATAGGTCAGGTGAGTGGGCAAATGCATGGCAGATGCAGTATAATGTGGATAAATGTGAGTTTCTCCACTTTGGTGGCAAGAACAGGAAAGCAGACTATTATCTGAATGGTGGCCGATTAGGAAAAGGGGAGATGCAACGAGACCTGGGTGTCGTGATACACCAGTCATTGAAAGTAGGCATGCAGGTGCAGCAGGCAGTGACGAAAGCGAATGGTATTTTGGCATTCATAGCGAGGGGATTTGAGTATAGGAGCAGGGAGGTTCTGCTGAAGTTGTATAGGGCATTGGTGAGACCACACCTGGAATATTGCGTACAATTTTGGTCTCCTAATCTGAGGAAAGACATTCTTACCATAGAGGCAGTACAGAGAAGGCTCACCAGATTGATTCCTGGGATGGCAGGACTATCATATGAAGAAAGACTGGATAGACTCGGCTTGTACTCGCTGGAATTTAGAAGATTGAGGGGGGATCTTATAGAAACTTATAAAATTCTTAAGGGGTTGGACAGGCTAGATGTAGGAAGATTGTTTCCGATATTGGGGAATTCCAGAACAAGGGAGCACAGTTTAAGGATAAGGGGGAAGTCTTTTAGGACCGAGCTGAGAACGTTTTTTTTCACACAGAGAGTGGTGCATCTGTGGAATTCTCTGCCACAGAGGGTAGTTGAGGCCAGTTCATTGGCTATATTTAAGAGGGAGTTAGATGTGGCCCTTGTGGCTAAAGGGACCAGGGGGTATGGAGAGAATGCAGGTACAGGATACTGAGTTGGGTGATCAGCCATGATCATATTGATTGGCGGTGCAGGCTTGAAGGGCCGAATGGCCTAATCCTGGAAATATTTTCTATGTTTCTATGTTTTTATGTTTCTATTGTGTGCAGTCTTGGTCTCCTAATTTGAGGAAGGACGTCCTTGCTATTGTGGCAGTGCAGCGTAGGTTCGCGAGGTTAATCCCTGGGACGAAGGGACTGCCACATAAGGAAACATTAGAAAGATTAAGCTTTTATTCAGTGTAGTTTAGAAGGATGAGAGGGGATCTTATAGAAACGCATAAAATTATAGCATTACTAGACAAGTTAGATGCAGAAAAAAGGTCCCAATGTTGGGGGAGTCCAGAACCACGGGACACAGTCTAAGAATAAATCAGAGGCCATTTAAAACTGAGGTGCGAAGAGAGTTGAGAATTTGTGGAATTCTTTGCCACAGAAGGCAGTGGGGGCCAATTCACTGGATGAATTTAAAAGACAGTTAAATAGAGCTCTCGGGGCTAGTGAAATCAAGGGATATGGGGAGAAGACAGACACGGGTTACTGATTGTTGATGATCACAATGAATGGCGGTGCTGGCTCGACGGGCCAAATGGCCTCCTACTGCATATATTTTCTATGTTTCTATGTTTCTATGTTTGTAAACGTAAACAAGGAACCTGGGTGTTAGATAATAAGAGAGGATGGGAGAAATGTGAAGCCTGGGCGATGGATATAGGTGGAAGGGAATGGGGAGATAGGGGGTGATGGAGAAGAAAGGAGGACACAATAATGGAAGAAATAAGAGCGCGGTCTGTGCCAAATGAGGCATAAGAAGGAGGGGGCGACAGCGGCGGTAGAGGTGTTACCTAATATTGTAAAAAATATGTCAAAATGATCTATACCATATATTGTCTTTGTTTTGAGATGCCAATGATTCCACGATGTTACCTTCACAAATTGGTCCATCAGAACTAGTAACTGGGCAATCGAGCCAAATTCTCTACAATTTTATTTAACTCGCCCACATCCCCCCTCTCTTTCCTTTTCGACCCTGATGTGCATCCATTTCTCTCACTAGCCACCACTAACACTAGTATGTGTTATCGTACTAATATCGAGAAAATTATCTTCAGCATTTGACATCCTGTATGATTCCAGCACTAAACAGAAACAAGAAAACATGTCTTCGGCACACCACACATTGCAATGTTCTCGTATCCCAAAGTAAAACCGATACATTTTGCCGACTATATTTGCAGTCTAATTGGCTCATGTCAGCAAAATCTTGCCCGCCGAGAAAGTATCAGATTATTCTTGGCGTCTTTAGAACGTGTATTTTATACAAAGAGATATATGAAATAAATATTAGATATGTGAACAATTTGGCTATATTTGCTTTATTACAGGTAGAGGTGACAGTGAAGGTAAATTATCAACAATAATCCCGTGGATATCCCACATTGTTGCTTGAATTACTAGCTTTGCATGTCGAGAAATAATTGAGGTGATATAGGTCGGGAGATACAATTCTGTTGACGGGAGAATACAGTTTTACTGTTGATTTATTAAGACCGTATTTGATTTACTAAATCTGTGTATCCATGTTAATTTTCGTTTAATACTTGCCATACGTTGCCTTTAACATGCACCATTTTATACTAACTTTTAGAAATAATGAATTTGAGAACCGAACTACAAAAAGCCAGTAAGGAATTAATGGAGAATTTGCAGCAAATTTAATATTGCAATGTAAATCGCTGAAAATGTATGATTTCGTTTGCTACACTTTGTAGTTAGGAGTAGGTCCAGTTTAACATCGTGGTATATATAATATTACCATGGATTGATCACTCCTCATATTACCATCTGGAATTAATTCACACTGATTACAACGGTGTGAACAAGTGTGTTTACTGTGTCGATAATTATTGATATTGTTACTCAGCAAGAAACTGCAGAATTTTCAAGATAAAATAGTCTTAGAAAATGTGCCCGATACTCACGTAACTTTGGAATCAATTTTAATATTTATGTATTTTCTCACCAACCTCGGTGCAGTTCTGCACCTTTTATGGTCTCCTTTTCGCTTTATCTTACTTTTGTCGTTGTTTCCAATCTTTTCGTCGTTATGGTTGCTAACTTCATTTCTGCCGCACAATGCGTGATTCTTGCCATTCAAATTTCGGTATTGCTTCCCCCATCACACTGCGACGTTTGGAACATTCAAATAGAGTCACGTCCTGTTCTGCCCTCGGACGTCTGATTTGGACGTCTACCATTCTATAAACATTTACATGCTCTGCGTAATCAGTACACGCTCACCACGCCCATGATCTCTATAGAAATGAACTGCAGATACTAGTATATACCGAAGATAGTAACCATGAAGTAACCTGCTGGGAAATGGTCCAATTCATTTTCCAGTGTTTAATACCGGCGTGAAAGAAATAATGTATAATCGATCTCCAGGAGGAGCTGTGAATTATGTTGATTAATTGTTTCAGTATTGTTTGACAGTTTCAGGAAATGTAGGCAGAACATCTTTCCAAAACATATCGTCCAAGAATGGTACCTACTTTCTTTGACCCACTGTGGTCAAAGGCATTGTTCCTAAATCGAAATTCTGAGAAGCGGTACGAGCTTTCATGGACGAAGATAAATCCAGGGCACTTCGATCCATTCAATTTATTTGCAGTTCAGCTTAGAGCATCGAATAGTACAGCATAAGCACTGCCCTCTCTGCCCACAATGCCCGCATCGAAAATAATGCTCAGCTAAACTAAACCCTTCTACCTGCACGTGACCCACTTCACTCCATTCCCTGCAAATCATTACCATGTCCATTCTTATATCGAACCCGCTTCATACTTGGAATTTGTTTCCCTGACGAAAGTCTTCCTCATGCAGATGAGAACGAGAAATAGATGTGTTCGCACAAAGTAGAAAAGGCATCCCCACAATGACTTTGGATGGAGATGCCTAAGATCAATCTTTTCATATAATTGGCTTGAATTAGTATGGCATTTGTGAGAAAACTGAAGTTAAACGTAAATACGGTTCTAATTTTCGTTTGATTTGTAGCTTTATGAATCTCAATAGACAATGGACAATAGACAATAGGTGCAGGAGTAGGCCATTCTGCCCTTCGCGCCAGAACGGCCATTCAATGTGATCATGGCTGATCATCCATAATAAGTACCCCGTTCCCGCCCTCCCCTCAATCCCCTGACTCAGCTATCATTAAGAGCTCTATCTAATGATCTCTTGAAAGCATCCAGTGAATTGGCCGCCACAGCCTTCTGAGGGACAGAATTCCACAGTTTTACAACTCTCTGAGTGAAAAAGCTTTTCCTCATCTTCGTTCTAAATGACCTACCCCTTATTCTTAAACTATGCCCCTTGGTTCACGACTCCCCTAACATTGGGAACGTGTTTCCTGCCTCTATCAGGTCCGGGTGGGTGGGGTTGGCGAGAGCGAGCTCATCTCTTGAAGACGTGTGGGTTTCATTGTGACGTCAAACGCTGAATACCGGGTGGGGGGGGGGGGCGAGCTCATCTCACAGTCGAACTGGTGCCATTGTGACGTCACTCGCTGAAGACCTTCACGAAATCGGTTAGAAATGAAATGTTTTCACTGTAAAACCTCTCTAACTGAAAAAACGTACGACCAATTTAAATAAAAGTTGTTGGAAACAGTCGCTGCAAGAGTGGTGATTAAGGTGGTTCAAAAAAATGTGGCGCTATGGATATTTTGAATTACATACGGATATATATATATATATATATATATATACAAGATCTGAGTTTTAGGAGTATACTAGACTAAGAGTCGTATACTAGACCAAACTCGTAGGGTTTCCATTGTGGCTTGGGGAAGTCGCGTTTTTATTTAAAATGAATTGTCTCTTAATAAAAATGAAATGAATCTCAATGGGGGGAGAGGAGGGGGGCAGTGGAGAGGGGATGGGTGGGTGAGGAGGGCGGAATGGGATGGGGCGGGCAAAAGGGAGCGGGCGCCACTAACACCGTCCTGCCAGCGGCCATCTTCTTTCTGCTTCATTGAGGTGCCGTGCTACTCCAGGGGAGGAGAGCGCAATTAAAGGCGGTACAGGGAAGGGGAGAGGCTGTGACCGAGGAGCCCTGGACCCAAAGCCTCTCCTGTATTGGCGTACAACCTTCAAAACCCTACTCAACCCCCCTTATCCCCCCGCCCTACCCCCCACTCTCCCATCTTCAGTGACACCCACCCCCACCTTCCCCCCACCCCCTTCTCCCCCATCCCCACTCTTTCATCCACCCACCATCAAGCCCCCTCATCCCCACGCCTGCTGTCCCCTTCCCCATCCTCCTTCTCCTCCCCACCCCCACTCTTCCCTCTCCCCCACCCCCTCCCATTCCCCACCACCCCTCTTTCCCCCACTCTCTCCTCCCCACCCCCATTCTCTCCTTTCCCAGCACCACTCTCACTCTCCCCCACCCCCCTTTCTCCCAGCACCGAGCGGGCGGCTCCGCTAACGGCGTTCATCTTGTTGGTGCGAGTGGTGACGTCATAAGCACAGACGCACAGCAGCGCTTGGGAAAATGTGTTTTTGAACATTAAAACATCTGTAACTTAAAAGATATACAACCAGTTTAAATAAAGATCTTAAATAAAGATGTTACAGGCACCCATGGAGAGAGTGGTGATTCTGGTGGTGCAAACTCATATACATGATCTAAAACTCAGATCATGTATATATATATATACATGATCTGAGTTTTAGTACCATAAAGATAGATAGATATACAGGACCAACTGGACGCGTTGGGCCCATTCCTCCGTGGAGGTGGGACAGGGAAGGGGAGAGGGTGTCACTGAGCGAGCCCTGGACCCAAATCCTCTCCTTTATTGGTGTGGCACCCTCAACCCCCCCACAACTCAATCCCCATTACCCGCCCCCTCCACATATATATATACGTAGATCGTGTATATATATATATATATATATATATATATATATATATATATATATATATATATATATATATATATATATATATATATATATATATACGTAGATCGTGTATATACATATACGTAGATCGTATATGTACACACGATCTACGTGTCAGTTATATACTAGATCAAGAGGACCCGTTGGGCCCATTCCTCGTAGAGGGTGAAAAGGGAATTGGAGAAGGATGACTGAGCGAGCCCTGGACATAAAGCCTCTCCTGTAATGGTGTAGCACTCTCAACCCCCGCATTCAATCGCCCTTAGCCCCCATCCTGACCCACTCCACCCCCCCTACCCACTCCCACTTGCCCCTTCCCTTCCCCCACCCTCACTTTCCCCTACGCTGCCCCTATCCCCACTCCTCCTGCTCGGAGTCTCCCGTGGGGTCGGGTGCGGGAGAGGAGAATGGGTTGGGGAAAGAGGAAAGGGGAGAGGGAGCCACTGACCCCGACCTGCCAGCGGCCATCTTCTTTCTCTTGTCTCTGGCGCCGCGCTGCTGGGGGGGGGGGGGCGCAATTAAAGTCGTGCTTATCCCATTGTGACGTCACACGTTGAGGCCCTTTAATAAATCGGTTAGAAAGGTGATTCTTAAACATTAAAATCTCTCTAACTTTAAAAATATAAGACCAATTAAAACAAAACTTGTTTTACATAGTCGCCAGGACAATGGTGATTAAGCTGATATTAAAATTGTGGCGCTATCGTTTACCGTTTTGACGAACTACGACAAATCTCAGAAATGTATATATATGCATATGTGTGTGTGTGTGTGTGTGTGTGTGTGTGTGTGTGTGTGTGTGTGTGTGTGTGTGTGTGTGTGTGTGTGTGTGTGTGTGTGTGTGTGTGTGTGTGTGTGTGTGTGTGTGTGTGTGTGTGTGTGTGTGTGTGTGTGTGTGTGTATAAATGTGTATATGTGTGCGGGTGTGTGTGTGTGGTTTTTTGTGTGTTTGTGTTTGTGTGTGTGTGTGTGTGTGTGTGTGTGTGTGTGTGTGTGTGTGTGTGTGTGTGTGTGTGTGCGTGTGCATACACATATGGATATATATATTTTCCTGATTGAATTCAAATTCATCAATTAATCCAGTCTATATAATTCTCTCCCTGGAAAACGAAATCCAGTAGGAAAACTCTAATGCAATTTCCATCATGTCACAACAGGAGACCAATTGAGAGACAAAGACCGAGGTAATTATTTTTGGGCTGTTGATTCTTTGGACACTTATTTGCAGAAATGCTTGTAGGTATCTGGCAGTTTTCTCGTGGAAGGGTGGGACGGATTATCTCTCTAATCCACGAGGCCAAACATTAGCCCTGAAAAAACAGAAGTAAACTTTGAAGGTAAGCATATCCTCATGTCACAGCTTCGCCAGCTGTCCCAATGGAAACATTCCGTGCTTATGACATTCAGAAACCCTTCAAACATTCAAAACGTGTAAAATTGTTCTCGTCGCGAAATACTTCTTTGTAGAAGGAAAATCATTACAAAAGATCTTTAATTAACTCGTTCGTCTATTTTGACAATCATAGGAATGATGCACTAATTGCATTGGTGCTTCGAATTCGCATCTCTTCGCAGGATGTCGCGAGAACGGCCCCCAAAACTATCGAAATTTCGGGCATAATGGTGCGATATGTTGGCTAATGCTCTCATGTTTTTTTTAACTTTCCATATCTCTAAGCAGTATAATTCTGAGGCGCAATCAGGAAGCAGCTATTAACAATTAATATATAGGTCTATTAATATATAATATCTATAGGTTTAAGGTGAAGGGGAAAATAATGTTAAAACATCTGGGACGTTACATTTTCACACAAACGGTGGTGGATGGATGGAACAAGCTGCCAGAGCAGGTAGTTGGGGCATGACGAAATCGACATTTAAGAAACAGTTAGACAGGTATATCGATAGGCCAAGTTTGGAGGGATATGTAGACAATTCTGGCAGGTAGAACTACTGTAGCTGGGACATGGCGGCGTGGACAAGTTGGCCCGCAGGGCCTGTTTCCATACTGTATCAGTCCATACTCTCAAGACTATCATTTTTCTACCGAGACGTAAAAAATGGCCGAAAGTGTGGCCTCAATACCAATAATAAAATGCATGACTTCAACATTCACACCTGAAAGAACATATTAAATAATATTCATATCTGATTATACGTGGCACGCTTGCTAAATGTGTACCATTTCCACCTGTATTTGGGTGAAAAGGGAAATGCCTGAGGTAATTCCGTGCGTTCAAACTCAACATCAACAACAGAGCCACCTTTTGTCCATTTTGTAAGAGGGCTCAAAGCAAGCGAGAATTAGATTCCGATGTGTCCTACACAAGCCAAAACTGTTGACTTTGTATGCCAGTTGAAAGGAGGAACCAATTTCATACAATTTCTCACGTGGGCAATTGACCAATAAGGATAATATTTATTTTTGGAAGCATTATAAGGCCACGCCATCCACTCGCCCTGTATTGTTTTCGTTAGTACGGATAAGCACCGAGTTACAGTGGTTCTGTAACATCTGATTTCCATTAATTCATATGGAATTTGGGATCGTAGAGTTTTGAAACACAATGTGGGTGCTTTGTTTTTCTTTATTACAGAAATAGAAAGAGCAAACGAAAGGGCGAC
>NC_135971.1:25475485-25506218 GCF_053455715.1 Rhinoraja longicauda
GAGAGAGAGAGAGAGAGAGAGAGAGAGAGAGGGAGAGAGAGATAGGGGAGAGATTTTTAATATACATAGAAAGACTGTGCGCGCGTGTGAGATGGACAAATTGAGGGTAAGGTTTTTGAGCAACGAAACAAATACGTCTGTGTTTTGAAATATAATGATTCTTTTTTATCAACTGAGTATACGTTTCCAGTAGCTACAATATCACAATGAACAAAAATGCTTCTTTATCAAATGCACACGAGCAAGCTTTACGTTCATTGTGAAGGAAATTATGTTCTTATTCAACAAAGATATATTCTAAAAATTTGGGCATTACTCGATAAATTGGTAAAGTATGCGAGTGTCCCACTAGCTGCGCTTATTTCTGATGCCCAATGTTATGCAATGTTTACTATTCCGTTGGCCTGGTTTCCACGATATTATCTTCCGTTTGCTTATGTCATATTTTATCACAGCCGCGGCTTCTGGAAAAGAAAAAGACAGAGGTATTCACCTGAAGTACTTGGAAGTAACGAGAAATGCCCGCTTCTTGTGCCAGATCAATGTTACTTCCTCTTTGATTAGTTGAGATAAAATCAGGAGATAAAGTATCGATAGATACATGATTCGAGTAGTGTTTTCCATTCCGTTCCGAATATATAACACATAATATCATAAAATTGTCTCTTTTCTATGTGGTGATCTACCACAAAATGCTTTCATGCATATAAATTGCTATCAGTGATCATGCGGTCATTCTCATCCATTGATAATATTATTGTGAACGAAGTAATTTTATATTTAAATACAGAAATATATAGCAGAATAATTACATTTATACTGAAATAGAAACATTTATGTACAATTGGACCCGTTGGGCCCATTACTCGTAGAGGGGGGCAGAGAAGGGGAGAGGTTGTGAATGAGTGAGCCCTTGACCCAAAGCCTCTCCTGAATTGTAGCACCCTCAACCCGCCCACTCAATCCCCCTTATCCATTCTCCACCCCCACTGACCCACTCCACCCCCCGACCCAATCCCACTTGCCCCTCCCCTGCCCCACCCCACGTCCCTCCCCCACTTGCCCCTCCCCTGCTCCCACCCCCAATTGCCCCTCCTCCACTTGCCCCTCCCCAACACCCACTCCCCATACCTGCCTCCACCCCCATTTCCCTCTCCCCACCCCTATTCCCCCTCCATCTCCCCTCACCCCCACACGCGCCAACCCTCCCCCTACACCCACTCTCCCTGCCCGCACCCCACTCTCCCCCAGACTCAACCTTCACTACTCCCGACTCCCACTCTCCCCACCCCCACTCTTCCCTTCTCCCTAACCCCGCACTGCCCTCCTCCCCAGCCCCACTCCCCCTGTCCCACACCACACTCCCCCACCACCAATCTACCCTCCTCCCCACCCTCCACTCTCCCCACCCACAATCTTCCCTTCTCCCCACCCTCATGCTCCACCCAAACCCCACACACCCCCACCCCAACCCCCACTCTCTCCTCCCCCTCTCTGCTCACCCACCCCCTCTACATTCTCCCCTCTTCCCCCTCCCACTCTGCCCTACCCCCACTTTCCCCGCCCCGCACTGTCCCTCTTCCCCCACCCACACTCTCTGTTACCCCCACACCCAACCCCCCACACCCACACTTCCCTGTCTCCCACACCCACTGCCCCCTTCACCCCACCCTTCCTCCCCCTCTCCCACTATCCACTACCCCCAAACTCCTCACCACACCCCCACGAACCCCACTCTCTCCTCCCCATCCCCCTCCTCCAGACTCTCTCCTCCCCCCCAGCCCTCTCCCTCCTCCACCACTCTCTCCTTCCCGCACCCCCACTCTGCTCCTACCCCCACCCTCCCCTCCACTCTCTGTAACAACACTCCTGCAGCCCCGGCAACGCCGCTTAAAGCTCCTCCGCGCGAGGGGGAGAGGAAAGGGAAGAGGAAGCCACTGAGCACGGCACTGCCGTCAGTCGGGCGGGTGCCCCCCGCTCACGCAGCGGGCGAGGCGACTACACCTCCCCGCGGTCAGCGCTGCCCTATCTGAGGAATATCAGGCGCGAGCCATACCGGGACGGGCAGCGATGCACGGAGGGGCGGGGGGGGGGGGGGTGGGGACACGTGGGAGCGCATTAGTTAAAGGTCCTGGGGGGCGCATTAGTCAATTGTCCGGGGGGGGGCTGAAGCGCATTAGTTAATGGTTCGGGGGGGACGGTGGAGCGCGTTAGTTAAATGTCCGGGGTTGGGGGGGAGCGCATTCGTTAAAGGTCCGGAGGAGGAGTGCAATAATTAAAGGTCCGCGGGGAGGAGCGCATTAGGTAAAGGTCCGGGGGGTGGCGGAGCGCATTAGTTAAATGTCCGGGGGTATGGGGTAAGCGCTGTAGTTAAAGGTCCGGGGGTGGAGCGCATTAGTTAAAGGTCTCGGGGGAGCACATTAGTTAAAGGTCCGGGTGTTAGATGATACAAAGCTGGGTGGTAGTGTGAACTGTGAGGAAGATGCTATGAGGTTACAGGGTGACTTGGACAGGTTGTGTGAGTGGGGGGGGGTGCATGGAAGATACAGTTTAATGTGGATAAGTGTGAGGTTATCCATTTTGATGGTAAGAATAGGAAGGCAGGGTATTATCTGAATGGTGTCAAGTTAGTAACAGGGGACGTACAACGAGATCTGGGTGTCCTAAAGCATCAATCACTGAAAGGAAGCATGCAGCAGGCAGTGAAGCAGGCAGTGAAGGCAGTGGAGAAAGTCAATGGAATGTTGGCCTTCATAACAGGAGGAGTTGAGTATAGGAGCAAAGAGGTCCTTCTGCAGTTGTACAGGGCCCTAGTGAGACCGCACCTGGACTACTGTGTGCAGTTTTGGTCTCCAAATTTGAGGAAGGATATTCTTGGTATTGAGGGCGTGCAGCGTAGGTTTACTAGGTTAATTCCCGGAATGGCGGGACTATCATATGTTGAAAGACTGGAGCGACTAGGCTTGTATACAATGGAATTTAGAAGGCTGAGAGGAGATCTTATCTAAACGTATAAGATTATTAAGGGGTTGGACACGTTAGAGGCAGGAAACATGTTCCAATGTTGGGGGAGTCCAGAGCAAGGGGCCGCAGTTTAAGAATAAGGGGCAGGCTATTTAGAACTGAGATGAGGAAAACTTTTTCAGTCAGAGAGTTGTGAATCTGTGGAATTCTCTGCCTCAGAAGGCAGTGGAGGACAATTCTCTGAATGCATTCAAGAGCGAGCTGGATAGAGCTCTTAAGGATAGCGGAGTCAGGGTGTATGGGGAGAAGGCAGGAACGGGGTACTGATTGAAAATGATCAGCCATGATCACATTGAATGGAGGTGCTGGTTCGAAGGGCCGAATGGCCTCCTCCTGCATCTATCGTCTATTGTCTATTGTCTATTGGGGAGCGCATTAGTTCAAGGTCCGGGGTGTGCATTAGTTAAAGGACCGGGGGTACGGAGAGAGAGAGCTGATCTCTTGAAGACGTGTGAGTCCCATTGTGACGTTCCACGCTGAATACAGGCGGGGGGGGGGGGGCACATCACCCATTGTGACGTCGCACGCTGAAGATCTTCAAGAAATGGGTGAGAAAGGAAAATTTTAGACTTTAAAATGTCTCTAGCTTTAAATATATAACTTCTATTTGAATGACAGTTGCTACATAATATGCCCGGGATAAAGGCGAGTAACGTGGGACAAAGATTGTGGCTCTATGCTGTGCCGTTTTGGCTGTGCGAACCACAAAGAGTATGCTGCACACGTGCACACAGACGGACAGATGGTTTTAGTAATATATACTAGACGAAGTGGGCTCGTTGGGCCCATTCCTCGTAGAGGGGTACAGGAAAGGGAGAGGGTGTGAACGAGGAGCCCACACTCCCCTCCCCAACCCCCACCCTCACTCACCCACCGCCCCTTTCCCCAGGACCCCCTTTTGCTCTACTCCCCCCATCCCGCCCAATCTCTCATCCCCCACCGCCACTCTCACTCTCCCCCACCACCGCCCTTTCCCCCACTCTCTCTTGTCCCCACTACCAACCCCCCTTCCCCCCCTCTGTCCCCCTCCCCAGTCCTACTCTCCCTCCTACCCCCACTCCGTCCTACTCCACCCGCCCGCTCCCCCCACTCTTACTCTCCCCCACTCCCCCCTTTCCCCACCAGCCCCCCTCTCTCCTTCCCCACCCCCGCCTCCCTACTCTCCTACCCCCCCTCACTCACCCCCTCCTACCCCATCCTACCCTCCACCCACTCGCCCCTCCTCCTACCCACATCCTCCCCTCCATCAAAGCGCCCCCCACGCCCAACCCTCCGCGGACCCGTTGGCGGCGAAAGGCGCTTACGTGCAGGGAGTAGGAAAGAGCTCCGGAGTGCGGCCGTTACTGTAGCCTGGCCGAGCCCGGACTACTGAAGATGGATAGGACGGCGGCGCGCTGGACCCGGGCGATAGCGGGAAGAGCATCACCCTCCTGCTCGTATTGTCCCCCGGGTGCGGGAGAGTGGGGAGTGTGTGGGAAGAGAGGAGAGAAGCGAGGGGAGAGAGGAGAGGGGAGCCCCTGATTGAGTGCGGGCGTCTCCGCTAACTGCGTCCATCTGGTTGGTGCGAGTGCCCCCACGTTACTCATCTTTATCCTAGGCATATAATGTAACATCTCTCATTCAAATTGAAGCTATATTTTTAAAGCTAGAGACATTTTGTGCGTTATGGTGACGTCATACACACAACAGCCCTTGGGAAAAGCTGTTTAGAAAGGAGATTTTTGAACTTTTAAACCTCTGTAACTTAAAAAAATATACGACGGATTTAAATAAAACTTGTTATGAAGAGTGTCCGCGAGAGTGATCAATAAGGTGCCGCAAAAACTGTGGCGCTATGGTTTACCGTTTTGGCAAAATCACAGAAGAACTTATATTTACATGCGGGCATATATATACATATATATATATATATATATACAAGATCTGAATTTTAGTTGGGCCCGTCCTCGTAGGGTTTCCATTGTAACCTGGGGAAATCGCTTTTTCTTTTAAAATAAAATGTCTGTTCAAAAAAAAAGAATCTCAATGGGGGCGAGAGGAGGGGGGTGGAGAAGGGAGGGGTGGGAGGAGAGGGGTGGGTGAGGAGGGGGAAATGGGGTGGGGGAGACACTGTCTACGTCCTGCCAGCGGCCATCAAATTTCTCCTTCAATGTAGTGCCGTGCTCTTCCAGGGCAGGGGAAGCGCAATTAAAGGCGGTACAGGGAAGGGGAGAGGGTGTGACCGAGGAGCCCTGGACCCAATGCCTCTCTTGTATTTGTGTAGCACCCTCAACCCCCTACTCAATCACGCTTATCCCCCCACCCCCACTCTCCCATCTTCCCTGACCCCCACTGTCCCTTCTCCCCCCCACCAACCCTTCTCCCCAACCCACCCTCCTCCCCAGTCCTACTTTCCCTTCCACTCCCACTCGCACTATCCCCATCACCGCCCTTTCCACCACTTTCCCCCACCCCACCCCCACATTCTCTCCTCCCTCAGCCCCACTCTCACTCTCCCCAGCCCCCCCTTTCTCCCACTCTCTCCTCCCCCACGCCCGTTTCCCCCACTCTCTCCTCCCCTCCACCCCCCACTCTCTCCTCCCCCCACCCCCCATATTCTCTCTTCCCCCAACCCCACTATCTCTCCCCAGCTCCAATCTCACTCTCCCCCACCCCCTCTCTCCTTCACCCCGCCGCGCCCGCTGTCTCCTCCCCCCACCATCATCACCCTCCCACCCCTACCCTCCACCCACTCTCCCCACCCGCATTCTCACTGCCCCCCTCCCTCCCATCCCCTCTCCCCCACCCCCACTCTCTCCTGACCCCCAGTCGCCTTTTCCCCCTACCCCCTACCACCAGCCCCCTTCCCCACACACCCCCGCTCTCCTCCCTCACCCTCCCCCTCCTTTCACTCTCACTGTCCTCTTCCCCGCTCAAATCCCCCCATTCCCTCCCTCCCTCACTCCCTCCAAGCCCCACTTTCTCCTCCCCTCACCAACATCCCCCTTCCCCCCAGCTGTCCCACCAGCTGTCCCCCTCCCCAGTCCCACTCTCCCTCCCACCCCCACTCTCTGCTCCTCCCAACCTCCCCCACTCTCCACTGACACCCACTCTCCCCCTTCCCCCCCACCACCACTCTCTCATCCCCCCACCACCAACCCCCTCCCCTGCTGTCCCCTTCCACCCACCCCTCCTCCTCCCCACCTACACTCTGCCCTCCTCCCCGTCCCACTCTCTCTCCCATCCCCTCTCGCACTCTCACCACCCCTCTTTCCCCACCACCCCTCTTTCCCCACTCTCTCCCCCCCACCCCTCACTCTCTCCTCCCCCAACCCCACTCTCCCTCACCCCACCTTTCCCCTCCACACCCCTTTCCATCGCCCTCGCCTCCCCCAGCCCCACTTTCACTCTCCCCCACCCACCGCTCCTCTCCTTCCCCCACCCTCCACCCACTCGCCCCACCCCCATTCTCACTGCCCCCTCCCCCGCACCCCCACTGTCCCCTTTCTCCCACCCCCACTGTCCGCCTTCCCCCCACTCCCACTCTCTTCCACCCACCACCACCCCCACTCTCTTCCTACCACAACCACCCCCACTCTCCCCCCACCACCACCCTCACTCTCTTACCACCACCCCCTGCCCCCACACCCCTCTCTCCTCCCCCTTTCACTCATTGTCCCCTCCCTCCACTTTTCCCTGACCGTCACTGACCCCCTCCCCCACCCTCTTCCCCCCACCACCACCTCACCCCCACTGTCCCACTCCCTCCGACCCCCACTCTCTGCTCCGCCCACACTCCCCCTCCCCCCATTCTCTCCTCCCCCCACACTCCCTCTCCCCGCCAATCTCTCCTCCACTCCCCCCCCTCTCTCCTCCCCCAGCCCCAATCTCGCTCTCCCCATCCCCCCTCTCTCCTCCCCACCCCTCTCCCCATCTTCATCCCCACCTTCCTCTCCCCCACCTTCACCCCCATCCTCCCCTCCACCATTCTCTCCTCCCGCAGCCCCAATCTCACTCTCCCCCATCTCTCCTCCACCCCACCTCTCTCCTCCCCCCACGTTCAACCCCACCCGCTCATCCACACTCGCCCCACCCCCATTCTCACTGTCCCCCTCCCCCCACCCACTGTCCTCGCTTCCCCACCCCCACTTTCCCCGCTTCCCCACCCCCACTGTCTCCCATCCCCCACCCCCACTGTCCCCCTTCCCCACCACCCCCACTCTCCCCCTACCCCCCACCACCACCCTCCTTCCCCCCACTCTCCTCCCTCAACACCTCCCTCCTCCTCCCCCTTTCACTCTCTCTGTCCCCTTCCCCCCACCCCGCTCCCTTTTCCCCCAACCACTCCACCCCCGCTGTCCCACTCTCCCATTCGCCCCACTCTCTCCTCACCTACTCTCACTCTCATCCCCCTTTCCCCACCTCCCCCTTTCCCCACTCTCTCCTCCCCCCACCCTCACCCCCTACTACCCCAACCCTTCCCTCCACCCACTCGCCCCCCCACGTCCACTCCCCTCCGTGGAGCCGTTTTCGGCGAAATGCACTTACCGAGCGTGCAGGGAGGAGGAGGGAGCTCCGGACTACTCGAGTCGGGCGGCTGAGGTAGGCCTACTCGAGTCGGGCAGCGGCGGATCTGGAGCGTCGGGAGGGGAGAGAAGCGAGGGGAGAGAGGTGAGAGGCGCAGCGTGAGGCGCGCACAAGATGGCGGAGCGTGAGGAGGCCGCCATCTTTGTGATGTCGCGACGGGGCCGTCGGTGGCAGCGGCCCTGGTCGACGCCGTCATCGGTGGAAGCGGCCGCTGAAGGAGAAGAAGAAGCTGCCCGCTGCGCTGCGGCCTGTGTGCGGTAACAGTGCTGGGCCCGGGCGGGAGGGGGGACTCGAAGACGTCGTGGCATGGGTTGAAGGGACGGATGAGCGGACCATCAGCCCCACGAACTCCCTCCTGCTCGGGAGTGTCCCCAGGGTGTGGGAGAACGGGGAGAGTGAGGGGAGGGGAGGCGGTGATTGCGGGCGGGCGGCTCCGCTAACGTTGGCCATGTTGTCTGTGCGAGTGAGGAGAGTCCATGCGTGGTGACGTCAGGCGCACAGCACTTGGAAAAAATGTGTTTGGAAATTAGAGTTTAAAGTTTAAAATGTCTGTAACTTAAAAGACATTCGACCAATTTAAGTGAAACTTGTTATAAACAGTCGCGAGGGCAGTAGTGATTAAGGTGGCGCTAACATTGTGGCGCTGTGGTTTACCTTTGTTGCTGCAGGTCCACATGTTATACATATATCTGCATGAGTTGTGGGGGGGGGGGCAGCGCGAGCTCATCTCACAGGGGCATTGTGACGTCACACGCTGAAGACCTTCAATAAATCGGTTTAGAAAAAAAGTTTTAACTTTAAAACCTCTGTAACTTAAAAATATACGACCAAATTAAATGGAACCCCCTTCCCCCCACACCCCTCTCTCCTCCCCTTTCACTCACTGTCCCCTCCCCCCCACTCTTCCCTGACCCCATTCTCTGCTCCTCCCACACTCCCCCTCCCCCCCATTTTCTCCTCCCCCCACAATCCCTCTCCCCGCCAATCTCTCCTCCACTCCCCCAACCCCTCTCCTCCACAGCCCAACTCTCACTCTCCCCCACCCCCCTCTCTCCTCCACACCTCCTCCCTACCTTCACCCCCACCCTCCCCCCTCACCTTCACCCCCACACTCCCCTCCCCACCTTCACCCCCACACTCCCCTCCCCATTCTATCCTCCCGCAGACCCACTCTCTCTGTCCATCCCCCTCTCTCCTCCACCCCACCCCTCTCCTCCCCACCTTCAACCCCATCCACCCATCCACACTCGCCCCACCCCCATTCTCACTGCCCCCCTCCCCCACCCCACTGTCCCCGCTTCCCCACCCCCACTTTCACCCTTCCACCCCCACGCCCACTCTCGTCCCCCCACCACCACCCCTTCCCCCCACTCTCCTCCCCCAGCCTCCCCCTTTCATTCTCACTGTCCCCTTCCCCCCACCCACCTTCTCCCACTTTCCCTCCCCCCACTCTTCCCTGACCCCCACTGTTCCCCTTCCCCACCCCATCTCTCCCCCCCCACCACCCCCTCCCCAGTTCCACTCTCGGCTTCACCACCTCCCCTCCCCTCCCACCCAGTCTCCACTCTTTCCTGACCGCCACTGTTCCCCTTCCCCCCACCACGCTCACTTTTCCCCCAACCCCCCCACCCCGCTGTCCCACTCGCCCCTTCGCACCACTCTTTCCTCACCTATTCTCACTCTCACCCCCCTTTCCCCACCTCCCCATTCCCCCACCCTCACCCCCCTCCTACCCCCACCCTTCCCTCCACCCACTCGGCCCCCATGTTCACTTCCCTCCGTGGAGCTGCTTGGCGGCGAAAGACACTTACCCAGCGTGCAGGGACGAGGAGGGAGCTTCGGACTGCTTGAGTCGGGCGGCGGAGATGGGACTTCTCGAGTCGGGCCGGCGGGTCTGGGAGATTGGGGAGGGGAGAGAGGCGAGGGGAGAGAGGCGCGGCGGGAGGCGCGCACAAGATGGCGGAGCGTGAGGAGGCCGCCATCTTTTTGAAGTCGCGACGGGGCCGTCGGTGGCAGCGGCCCTCGTCGACGCCGCCATCGGTGGAAGCGGCCGCTGAAGAAGAAGAAGAAGCTGCCCGCTGCGCTGCGGCCTGTGTGCGGTACCGGTGCTGGGCCCGGGCGGGAGGGGGGACTCGAGGACTCCGTGGCGTGGGTTGAAGGGACGGAAGGGAAGGATGAGTGGACAACAGTCCGCCCATCTCCCTCCTGCTCAGGAGTGTCCCCCGGGTGTGGGAGAGTGAGGGGAGCGAAGAGAGAGTAGCCGGTGATTGCGGGCGGGCGTCTCCGCTAACGGCGTCCATCTTGTGTGCGCGAGTGAGGAGAGGCCGTGCGTGGTGACGTCAGACGCACAGCACGTTGAAAAATGCGTTTAGAAATGACAGTTTTAAAGTTTAAAATGTCTGTAACTTAAAAGACATTCGACCAATTTAAGTAAAACTTGTTATAAACAGTCGTCAGGACAGTGGTGATTAAGGTGGCGCTAACATTGTGGCGCTGTGGTTTACCGTTGTGGCTGCAGGTCCACATGTTATACATATATCTGCATGAGTTATGGGGGAGGGGGGGCAGCGCGAGCTCATCTCACAGGGGCATTGAGACGTCACAGGCTGAAGACCTTGAAGAAATCAGTTAGAAATAAAATGTTTTAACTTTAAAACCTCTGTAACTTAAAAAATATACGACCAAATTAAATGAAAATATCATTTCTCACCAGCCGGGAGAGTGGCGATGAAGGCGCTGTAAAAATTGTAGCGCCACGGTTTACCGTTTTGGCGAAATCACATTGTGACATACATACAGATTTATATACGAATATATATGTAAACCGTGGCGCTACAATTTTTACAGCGCCTTCATCGCCACTCTCCCGGCTGGTGAGAAAAGATATCAATGATATATATATATATATATATATATATATATATATATATATATATATATATATATGTATACAAGATAGATAGATAGATAGATATATGAATCTACTGTTTCTTTCTTTTTCAGAACTCGAAAAACTGAGAGAGAGTCTGAATAACGCAGGTGTTTTCGCTAATCAGAAATATTTACTCATTAACTCTTTAAAAATTAAATGATTACTTCCTATCCAGATATTTTGTTGAAAATGAAGAAGTAGGTATTTTCGTTGAACTGTAGATCTTATGGATCGTTAATTTGTGGTGTGTGCCTACGTGTTCTAACAGTTAACATGTAAATATTATGTACTCTCCCAATTACAAACTTCAAGACAAATATAGAATGGGATGTTTCTAAAAAATAAGGCATTGATGTATTAAATTCTCCAAGGCCACAAAAAGTCTAAACTACGCCATCATTTACTGCCCTACCGTAAGGCTATACTTGGATATTACGTATGATAAACTAGGTAACCATTTATTTCCATCCGAACATGTCTCTTGCCACATTTCGACCTTCAGATGGAGTGCAAACTAATTAGCTTGATATCCGTGCATATTTCTGAGAAACCGTTAAACAAGTTAGTCACGTGAAAATGTACCCTTGGTATTTCATTCTTCTTGGTTTATCGTCCTATATGTGGGTGAACTACGGGATGCCATTTAGCCGCGCTTTGCATGAGTTACAATCATCGATCTTCGCTATTGCTGACTGTTTTTCCCATTTCTCTTAAAATATTATTTGATGCGAATAGAAGGTTATGATCTCCTTTGAAATACTTGTGTCTCGTTGCGTTGCTGTATCATATCCGGTTTGACCAACCAGATTATTGCAGACGCTGTGATCACGTTCCTTCCATTAAAATCGCTTTCATTTCGATGCCCAACTATAAATTGCGACGTCTTCCGCTTGCTAAGCAATGGATCGTCTCGCATCTCCGCTGCAACACATACAGACAATTTGCAGAGCAAATTTGCCGTCCCTTCCTCTCTGTCTATATCTTGAAATTGACGCTATACTTAAATTCCGAATTTCCAGGCGTGTATTACCTTCATCCAGGAGAGGTTGTCGAGGGAACTATTGGGAATCACATGATAATATATTCCTTTATTCGTCCCAAACCGGGGAAATTTACATTTACCGATGCACGGTGACAAGCGCGTGCTCTCATGTATGCTTACATGTGTTTACTTATGTGTGTGTCCATGCATGCGTGCGTGTGTACGTACATGTGTCGCGCGTGCGCATGTATGCGTAGGTTTGTTATGTTTTAGTGCGCTCGCGTGTTCTGTATTGCTGAGTGCGGTTACAAAGATGAATAGTTTTACCTTTCGCTCGAAAAGGTATGGATCGTGAATATCACAAACATGCAACGCTGTTATGCCCAACAGTCGCATTTTCTGTGTGCATAATATACTTTCAGAGAAAAATAAGATTAAACCACTTTACATTACAACGGGATGTCAAATCCTATGCAGATTACTATTGCTGCATCAGAACAACTAAGTGACAAAATACTTCAAACATACTTTTATTTTCTACAACAGAGGCAAAAATTGGTGATATTAACAGAGGTAGGAATTGAAGATCATCGGGGCATTGATTTGTAATCCACAAAGATTAGCTTTGACGAGAACGTTTTCTCATGGATTGAAAGGAATGAAACTGTCTTCACAGCATGTTGAAGTGCGGCACATCCATTCACGAAGAACTGATCTTTATTTTCTTCCAAACATGTGCTTGTATTGTGAAATCGTGTGACAATGGATATTTCAAAAGCCAAATTAATTGAATACTACTGGTAAATAAAACATTTCCTCTTTGACTTGTAAACTCCGAAGTTTCACATTATTATTCACCAATCTTATCTTGAGATTAATGGACAAAGCCAGCAGAACCTTTGGCCATGATGCGTAATGGAAGTCAAGTCGGCAGTTGTTGTCTTCCCTGCCCCCTCACCGCTTATGAATTTTTACCATACATTCTTGGCATTGAAAAAAACAGTTGATGTCAAGATGTGTACGTGTAGTTAAAATATTGTCGTTACCCTGTGATGCAAGTTATCTGTGAGCTATCAGTATTTTCCGCCGGATACAATCAATAAAATGCAAACTCGAACATAATGGAAAGCTCATGACCATGTTACTCATGTAAGAGATAGTTTTCCATGATTATCGGCGCGGCACCGTAGTGCAACTGGTCGACCAGCTGCCTCGCAGCGCCAGACACAGGAGATCGATCCTGATCTCGAGTGATGTCTGTACGGTGTGTCTTCATGTGATCGCGGGAGATTCCTTCTGGTGCTCCGATTACTTACCACATCCCCAAGACGTACGTGTTTTTAGGTTCATTGGCTCATGCAAATTGCCTCGAGTGTGTATGGAATGGATGAGAAAGTGGCATACCAGAGAACGTGTGAATGGGTAAGGACAGCTGGCGTGGACTCGACGGGCGAAAAGTCCTATTTCCATGTTGTACCTTTGTTCACAATCATTACCGTAATCAATATTGCATTACACACGACAAAAATAAAGTGTTTGTAAAAAATGTGCTTATGAATAGTTCAACTAAAATTATTCGTTTTTAAACATCAAACTAATGTGGCACGGTCAATCAGCCATACTTCACTGGAAGCTTCAATATTTCATCTGGATCGTAACGCTAAGATGAAGTATCGTTTAATATCAAACTAATGTGTCACTTTCAATCGGCCATAACCGAAAGTGTCAATATTCCTTTTCGATCATAAATTGATAAGAACTGTCCAATTTGGTCATAACAGAGAAGCTATTTTTAAAACTTGTTCACGTATTAAACGTATTTATAAGTATTTCAGTTTTAAACGTCTACCATTTAGATAACATTTCAAACGAAAAGTACCTATTTGAGTTATAGCAAAGGAACACCGTTATCAATATTATTCCCATTAATTTAAACTGCATTTTAAACCCTTATTTCTCCATCGTTCACATGACACTGTTCCACACAAGATGTGCAACTCTTGTGCCTTTAAAATGAGAGGAAACCCTGTTTCATAATTGTTACGAAACTGTAGTTTTTGCACAAATGAAATTTATCGAATTTTAATCGCCTTCCTTGCTTTCCATTAGATAAAATGTACCAAAGCTATAAAGGTATACACAATTATGTTTTATAATATTATACATGCATTAGAACTGCCCCAATTTTATTCATAATGTGGAACAGCGGCCAGTGTACAAAGCCCAGAGTTCATGTCAGAGTCCAGACTTAAGTTCGTAGCGATCTACTTATTTTGCCGTCTCTGTGGATGATTCCGAAATTGGCTTCTGACCGTTGTTTCATGGTTTTTAGCCAGCAGTTATGAATATAATTGACGCTTTTCTATGTCAGAATTAGTTTAAATATGACAATGAACATGTGCATGGTGTTTTTTGGCCGACTATCCATTGGGTCGACAGGGTTGGCGTGCCCGCAGCTGAAGAAGCTTCGGTGATGTGGCTCACCGTCTATATAAAGATACATCTCCAACGCCAGTGTACCAACGGCGCCTGCAATGAATGTAAGAGTTGCGCATATGTGACCAACAAAACGCCTTCTTTGTCGTAAATATTATGGAGGTAAATGAGTGGTAACAAAACTGATTAACAGAACGTTGGGTATTATGTGCCGCCTGCATGGGGTAAAGACAACGAGGTTGAAAGTTAATTGATGAGTCATGCACTAATAGTGAGCTTCTCCTTTGCTGAAACGGAGATTTGTCTCTCCGTATTTATCCACCATATTAAAATAATGTTACGGGGCAATCAAGTCTGGCATTGATGTTGAAGTGCAAAATAACAGCCATATGTACTTTATTGCTAGTAACCCGCAGATTGCGAACCTAACCTCATCAACAGTTTGTTTATCTTTTCCTTCTTTGTGTTTTAATTGTATGTGTTAAATGTATGTTTTTTAGTGTTCTTTAGTTTGTTTTATGTGGGGGGTGGGGGGTGCCGTTGGGTGAAACTTTTCTTATCTCTTACCTCGACGGAGCAGCGATTTATTTTCCTTGTCGTATCTCCGTCCCCACTGCGGCCTAACATCAAGGAGTTGAAAGAATTTGCTGGAGACCTTCTTTAAGAGCTCCACCGCGGTCGCCTGCGGACATACCATCGCGGAACTCGCGATTCATTTGCCAGGGGTCGACCTCGGAGCTCCAACCATGACTGCTTCCGGAATTAAAATGATGGAGCCCGCGGTCTCTGGACAGATACCGAATTCGGAAGCTCCAAGGCGCGGGAGTTCCCACCGCTCCGACGCAAGGGTTTCAATCACGCCGACGCGGGAGTTTCGATCGTCCCGACGCGGGTGTTTCGATTGCCTCGACGCGTGGGCTCGACCGCCGCTGCGGATGCTACGTTTGCCCCGACGGATAGGTCGACCGCCCCGACAGCGGGAGAATAAAGAGGAAGAGGATAGGATTTATATTTTTGGTTCCATCACACCGAAGAATGTGCGGAATCCGCTGTGTTGGATGTTTATGTGAACTTTCATGGAGATGTGTCTCTTTCTGCTTTTTTTTCGTATGGTAATTCGCGTATTTGGTACATGTGACAATAAAAGTAATTTGAAACCTTTGAAACCTTTAACTAAAAAACCCAATAAAGACGTATTTGGAAGCTGGAGTGGCAGATACGTTTACAATCTAAGTGGATGAAAATGAAGCTAAACATTTTGGAATAATGAGAACCTGTACCGGAACTGAATCTACGCTGGTCTGAGAGTTCGAAGAAACGTGCATTTGTACCTACTTCTTTGCAATTTGATAATTTCCATCAACATACGTGAGCCATCATCTGCCGGCGAGAACTTTCTTTTACTTTAACCACGATTCCTTGATTTGATTCTCTTTCGCAGAAACGATGTGAACTGTGGTTACTTTTACATGACGTCCGGAAAGAGGTTGGCAATCGATCTTAGTACCAGAGATGGATTGATTCCGGTAAAAAACATAGAAAAGCAGCGGTGACCAGGACCAGGATTACTGCGAATCAATAATCTTTAATGGATGTATTGAAGTATCTCCCATCATTATGTCAGTCACTACAAATAACGGAATCGTGGCCACATTTACGTGTCTATTATGCGTCGAATATTATGGGCAATATTTTAATACGGAGCGTCGATAGGCAAGATTTCGTCATTCGATCGTTACTGCGCCTGGGAACCAAAATTTGCAACACCAACTAGCTATCTGCCGTACTCTAATATTCTTACTGATCAATATGTTTCCATTAAAGTAGCCGAAAACTTCATAAAAGGGCCAAGCCCATCAATATGGACATCCGAATAAAAGCTCGAGCATGAATTCAGCACTTTTGTTTACCCGCTGCCTATGGGTATTTTTTGCAGCCCCATGGTTTCCCAAGCTAACGGAATCTACGGACAGCCACATTAACTGAACGACTTAAAATGGAAGTGCTTGATTTGGTCTTGCTCTGGTGGCATAGTTTACGATCGCACGGACACATGCAGAGATATATTTGGAAATTTTTTGAAACACCGGACATTAACCCCGTCAGAATTTTTCACATTTGTCAATAATCTCACGAATAGGACATCAGCAGAAACCGTTTTGCGAAGACTAGGATTGCTTTGCAACCTCGCAACCCGCCGGGTTAGAACCTTCGTGTCTCTGCTCTTTCAGTCGGTGCTCCCGAAAACTGTGGAGGGTAGAAATGCCAGGTTTAGGAATGGATCAACACTTAAAGCTGTGTGCAAGAAAATGGCCTTGATCTGATCGTTTCACCAAGAGATGCATTCACATGCTTCTGCTGATTTCGAATTTACTTTGATCATTTATGATATGTTGAGGGGGAATGATATATATCATTACAAAGTGAAGGGAAACTTTAGTTGTAATCCACTTTAAGCATATGCTCATGTAAACACAGTCGAATGGTCTATCACCTGCATGTACGAGTAGAATAGTTAAAAGACAATAGACAATAGACAATAGGTGCAGGACTAGGCCATTCAGCCCTTCGAGCCAGCACCGCCATTCAATGTGATCATGGCTGATCAATCTCAATCAGTACCCCGTTCCTGCCTTCTCCCCATACCCCCTCACTCCGCTATCCTTAAGAGCTCTATCCAGCTCTCTCTTGAAAGCATCCAACGAACTGGCCTCCACTGCCTTCTGAGGCAGAGAATTCCACACCTTCACCACTCTCTGACTGAAAAAGTTCTTCCTCATCTCCGTTCTAAATGGCCTACCCCTTATTCTTAAACTGTGGCCCCTTGTTCTGGACTTCCCCAACATTGGGAACATGTTTCCTGCCTCTAATATGTCCAATCCCCTAATTATCTTATATGTTTCAATAAGATCCCCCCTCATCCTTCTATATTCCAGTGTATACAAGCCTAATTGCTCCAGCCTTTCAACATACGACAGTCCCGCCATTCCGGGAATTAACCCAGTGAACCTACGCTGCACGCCCTCAATAGCAAGAATATCCTTCCTCAAATTTGGAGACCAAAACTGCACACAGTACTCCAGGTGCGGTCTCACCAGTGCCCGGTACAACTGTAGAAGGACCTCTTTGCTCCTATACTCAACTCCTCTTGTTAAGAAGGCCAACATTCCATTGGCTTTCTTCACTGCCTGCTGTACCTACATGCTTCCTTTCAGTGACTGATGCACTAGGACACCCAGATCTCGTTGTACATCCCCTCATCCTAACTTGACACCATTCAGATAATAATCTACCTTTCTATTCTTACTTCCAAAGTGAATAATCTCACACTTATCTACATTAAACTGCATCTGCCATGTATCCGCCCACTCACACAACCTGTCCAAGTCACCCTGCAGCCTTATTGCATCTTCCTCACAATTCACACTACCCCCCAGCTTAGTATCATCTGCAAAATTAATTGACTTTGATTCGATTTATTTTGCTATGATGCTATCAGTTGCCCATGGGCATTTTGTGTTCAAATCTCGAGCTGAAATCACTTGATTGAGTACAACTGTAACGTGGACACCAATGTTTCTACCGAGTTGATGGGTCACTGCGTACTTTAGGGTAGTAAGTAAAAAAGTCTGACTGACTTTTAATTATCCAAAAGTATGGTCAATGGGTCAGTATGCACATGATAAAGTGAACTGGAGATACTGCATATCGCTATCACAGTCAATGTGAACCAATTCTTCGGACCGTAATCGGTATAAGTCGTGTTTTTAGGGTGATCGAGTGGTGGCTTGGAGACATACTTTCCGATTTGCAGCAAGCTATCCGTTTGTCGAATGGCATATACGGAAATGCAGTCCTTAATATTTAAGGGGCACTTTTCACGAAATCCTGGAATCTAGCAACCAATGTGCACGTTCTTTACGGATGGATTCATTTCAAATACAGAATAATTATAAGAGAATCACGTCAGCCAACGCAATGTTATATTGTCGCATCCCTTCCTCAAACTTCCAGACATGAGATAATTGTTTTTCTTTGTATACTTTGTCCACTTCACGTGTACATGTCGTGGATAAATTTTGGTGCAAGCCATGCAATTGAATATTTTGACAAAACTGGAATTGAGCTCAGTCAATTGATAATGTTGTTAGTGAGTTCTTGAAAAGGAATGCATGACAAAAATGAGGACTATAAAGACCAGGCATGAGTGCTATACATGGCAATCATTGGAGCTGGCGTTACATTTCTTGGAACCGAATGGATGTGTTTTATGCGAGTAGCTTAGTGGTAATTTAATGAATACGTATTAGTGTTTACACGTGGGAAAATAATATAGAATAAGGGTGGCTTAATTTGTGCTATTTTGTCGATGCACGCGCACGTGTGTGTGTGTGTGTGTGTGTGTGTGTGTGTGTGTGTGTGTGTGTGTGTGTGTGTGTGTGTGTGTGCGCGCAATTGTGCGTGTGTATCACTGTTGTGCGCTAGAAGCACAAACTGCTTATTTTACATACTTATACATATACTTCCTTCCTGGTTATGTTATTCAGAATTCAAAAAACTTCTTCAAGATACCCGTAAGCAAATAAGAATATATTGAAATTATATGCGTTTGCAAATCCCACGGTATAATGTCGGTAATGGTGCAAATACTGTATAATCTGCGTCACATTCCGCCATCGTACTATGGAGTAAGTTAAATGACATATTTAATATATCTCAATTTTAATATTCGTTTCCTGGTGTGCATACAACTATATTTCTTAATCCACATTCGAAAAAATCCTGCCTATAGCCGATGCATACAGACATAGGAGTGGTAGGGGATGCATTGCAAAGAGGTAATGTATTTCCTTGTTGGTAAGATAGAAAGGAACTGTTTTTCGGCGCGTCTTGCTTTTTGTCTTCATCTTTCTGCTCAGAAAGCGTATTTGTATCTCTCGCACGTCATTTGAAAGCTATCTAACACGCCTGACATTTCACAATTTCATCTCGGGACCTTTAGAATTAGCTCGTTGTTTTATCACACTCGTCTTTCTTTCAATAAAACCCCTCGGTCCTTTGCACATTGCTGGTCAATCGGTTTAATTTCCCAAAAAGATTTCCATGCATATGGGGAACATACAGACGCAGGAAAGACTACAAATTGTGGGATGTAGAAACGTGCTCCGTGGTCTTACATTTCTGCTAGATTGATAACATCATAGCTGGATTTGAACATAGATCACAGAAGTGGAGGACCGTGAAAATCTTTTTCGGTGTCTGCGTTTGCCTATGCATTTGTCCATTGTGATGTTTTACGCCATGTTCTCCTTTGTGCAATTGAGCACGTATAGACCGGCTGTCTCATAAAAAATGGCACAGGGCGGCACCCTGGCCCAACTCGTTGAACTACTGCTTCTCGGTGCCCGAGTCCCGGGTTAGATCCTCACCTTGTGTGTTGTCTGTGTGCATATTCCGCCGATGAGCGCATGACGTCCCTTCGAATGCTCCGGTGTCCTCCCACATCTCAAGGTCGTCAGGCTTTATAGGTTAGTTGGCTGTAAATTGTTCCCAATGTGCAGGATGTGGATGAGGAATTGGGTTCACATAGAACTAGTGCGACTGGTGATCGATGGACCGAAAGGCCTGTTTCCACGCTGTACCGCGAAAAGTTAAAAATAAATAAAGCTGATAAATGACGGCGGAGTTTCCCATCATCTGTGGGATATTAGTAATCAGCTTAGCACTAGGGTGAAAAATGCTAGTTAGCTGCAAGTTGACAAGCAAGTGGATGAGCAAATGTACCTGCCCCCCTCAATTCCCTTCGCCAGGTACCGAACCCAAGAGGGGCAGACTCAGTCACTGAAGCGTGAATGTTCGGTATTTCGCTCAGCTGCCGGCTGCAGATATTCATTGCTCTCATTGAATCGGCACATCGGTCAATCGAGATCGATGAATGACAGGTACAGGGGACTCCCGTGAATGTCGAGAAATCCCACTTTTCAACAAATAATCGCGTCGCCCGTCGGGAGAATGCTGTCGCGGTGACCAAGCTGTTTACAAAATGCAAACTGGGGATGGATTCGGCAACGACTTTCCCGTCGCCTTGTCAAACAAAGAGAACGATTGTCTCCGGACGTCCAAAGGAATGCAGATCTATTCCATTCGCAGCCCCTATTTTAAACGTCTACTTATTAAACTAGTTATGATATAACGCTATTATAGAAATAGTTTAATGCAGCAAAATGGTTCTTAATAATATCCTTACTTCCCTGCGATGAAATTTATTTTGATGTATTTCCGGCAAGGCTGCTTACATTTAGAATCACATTCAATCCTACAATAGTAAGAAAACAGACTTTGAAATGGCTTCCTGTGCTCCGTTCGGCAAACCAATCCTTCATTCATTGAATCATTGCAGAATATAAGACAATTATGCATATAACTTTGAAACGGTGACAATTTATACGACAGCATGTTCACAATTGGTTTGTTCTTTTCTTTTGCCAGTGAGGCAACTTCTTCTAAAAGATAAAGGTAAAAGAAAGCAGATAATTTTATCTACAACCTCAAAGATGAAAATTAATTGTTAAAACGTGTATTCATTTATACTCTCGTGGTTAGCGATTCACAACATTCGAGCGTATCTTAATTTGATTGGGAATATGTAAGCTGGCAAAGAGAACAGTGATAAAATCTATGGCGCCAGCTTGAAGATACAATCTGTATTCTCCTGGTTTTGTTGTCCCAAGGAAATTGTATCCCCTGACATTAAATTTACAGCCTTTTAAAGCCTCTCCTGGACAAAAATAAAAAAAGAAGAAACATTATTCAGGAAACAACTTGCTTGTTTCAATCTACTCAATTAATACAGGTATACTAATCAATTTGATTTAAAGCTAATGCATTTACTATAGAGTTATTCCAACAACGGAACACTTCCCTGATTTCTCTATTATCTTTCACAATAATTTCCAAGGAACGGCAGTTCAGCCAATCCACCAGCGTGGTCTAGAGTTTACTTTGCTAGACCGCTGGCATGAGCCTTTCTCCACTAATGTTGATTCCAGTGAAGACCGCTCATTGTCGATGGCCAACAGCGGTTCATCGGTTCTATTTTAAACGAAACGTTCATTTGTACTTCACGACATAATCGCTCTCAGGAGAGATTAGTGCTTTTGGTTTTATTCTTGTTTTTTTTCAACGAAGCACAGTGATATGTTTGATTTTTATGCTATCCGAAGACATCAGAGAAAACGTACAACAATACGATCAAGTCATAGTCGTCTAATATAGAGAGCAAAGGGGAAATTGCAGAATGCCGTTTATATTTCTCAACGGATCAGTTCCACAGACAAATTTGGTCATCGCGCTGATATACTGTGCTTAAGTTAGATAAATTTCAGAGCGAAATTTATGCAGAATATTTGTTGCTGAATTCTCCATTTAGTTTTACCGTTGGCCTTTTCTAACCTCAAAATTCAGACGTAAATTTATTTCCGTGCTATCACTGGACATGATGACGACAAGATCTTTGTTGGTTCCATTTGTGCTCTCATGTTTATGTCTCCCACGGCCATGAAACGGGCACATAATACAAAAAAAACATGATATTAGCTTTCACAGCTTTTCGACCTAGCTGATACCATGATAGCTGAATTATGCTGCATCTCGTCACTGATTTGCCACTGTTCTGGCTGTTAACACATCCGAAATGGTTGGAAGGAGATAATCAATGAATCCCATCATCTGCGAGGCTGCAGCTGAGGAAGGGAAGCGCCTTCTTAAATGACAATACGACCTCAAATATAATTTTGTTGCGAACATACGACTGAACGTCCCCGAGATGGTCCAATGGATTGTTGACATGGCTAATAATAGGATTAATCCGTCAGACACTTTAAAAATATCAACTGATGTAAATAGGTAAATATACACTTTTCAATAGGAGGCAAACCACATTAACAAAGACATGATCCGAAAAGCGATGACTGAAAATATGCAGGGCCGTTTAATACTCTCAAAACTCCAGACCATAATGTTGAGCAAAATACAATATATCAGTCTGAGCGTGATAGACTGGGGAAGAAAATACATAGAGTTCGATTTGGAAATGCCAACAGGACTGCAGCGTATGATTATACATTGATCATATGCCATGAGTCAAATGCCACGGGAGGTTGTCCTAAATATTTATGTGATGTTTTTTCAGCAAAACCGATCGTTGGAAATAGATCAGCAATTGCACGTTCTTCCTGAGTTCATAAAAAGAGACGAAGTGAATAAAGAAAATAATTTGTACATCGCGAGTATGTCACGAAGAGAACTGTCTTCATAATTTAGATGTAATTAGAACATAAATGACTCACCCGTCGTTATCATTCTTTTATTTTACAGAAATAAATACATTGAAGGAAAACTTGCAAGTTTCTGGTGAGAAATGTATCTGGAAATGTTTAAAGCTCCAAGTAAAGAAACAAGCGACAGTACTTAGCAGAAACAGGTTCAACTCGATAAAATAGTACTTTTGACGGGGATGGCTGTTTACTTTATTTTACGTTATTTGCGGTTAGAGTCATAGACAGGTGTACGACTAAGGGCTAAGTAGCCATACTACAATGCTGAATACCAACTTTTAGTTTGTTTAAAATAAAATTTTCATCTTTTAGTTTCACATTATTTCTTTCAAACTAAGGCAGAGATCATTCGTACTGATATTTGAATCCTCTAGACAGTCCTGGAAAAAAGCGGCTGTAATTTTGGCGGACATTTGGAAACCGAAATGTTTCTCAGTATATTTCATCGTAATTTTATATTAAAGCTTCTTTATTTTCACAACAAATCCCAATATTCGACAAAGCCAAATGCACGACGCACTTTGGATTCAATAAAAAATATCCGCAGCAAAACTCAAATTGGTGTTGTGTGGTTTACAAATCATTGAAGACATTCGCATGGCAAATTCAAGCTCAGAACTTCAGCCACCAGACAGTATTTTTCGCCGTAATTAGAGAGTGTAGTATAGCAGCAAAAAAAAGGAATCATGGTCCATTTTCCATTCATCCTGATTTTCATTCCCAGTGTATTATTAAGGAAAAATAAGAAGAGAAAAGGGATGATTATGTATCGAACTGTTTTAGAAATCCTTGCTGAATGGTATTATGTTAAAGTGTTTTTCTTTCAGAAAGCGCCCTACGCAATAAGGACACTGGTAATGTACTAATTTGCAAGGCTATTCTTTTTTAATTGCAAATTGTATTCTTCGGTGGTGTAGAGAGGCATTATCACCAAATTGTTTTGGCACGCATTTGAAAATCGTTGTGTAAAAATAGGTGGTTTATCTTCCAAGTCCATAGATTATTGTTTTTCCTACGCAACAAGATAAACGTGGAGACGGTAAATTTCCGATGACGACGAGACAGACCGATAGCTGGTAACGTTGAATGGAGACCCTGTATCAGAGAAAGAAATCTCTGCCCTCTGATTGTCAGTTATTTCCAAAGATTCTGAAAGCATATAAATGCGCTGAAGATCGGAGTTGTTCAAAAGTACAACATTTCTTAACTGATTTGAAGAATGGATAGGGTCGAGGCTGTATTTTTTGTGATGTTAAAAATTGGGCACTGAACCTAGGCAGAGGAGTTTGTCAGGACAAGTCAATTGTAATATAGTTTTCACGATGATCGATAAACATCAACGTTCGATAACGACGCCATTTGTCTGGTGAGGGAAGCGTGACGACGTACATGAGTGACCAAAGATATAAAATGCTGGAGTAACTCAGCGGGACAGATAGCATCTCAGAAGATAATGAATTGACGAGGTTTCGGGTCCGACTGACGAATTCAGCATAAGAAAATTTCGCCAAATTTCAAACGATTATTTCGAACCCATTGACGTAACAAAAAAGTATATAATAGATACTTGCCACGCCAGCAGTAATACCAGTCATTAATTAATTATTACATATTGACCTGGTTCTTGAGTGGTTCTACTCGCTAAACTTATTTTCGCAAGGACTCTCAAATCCCGAGATTCCTTTCATCTACAGAGCAGTCGGTGTAGAATAAAACCACGTGTTAGGTGTCTCAGTATGTGGTATATACACCCGATCCTTCCTCGAATGCTTGGAGTGTTCGACTTGGAAAAGTCGTTAAAAAACATGGCAATATGAGAGAAAAAAACAGTTGCCTGGTGTGCAATATAGGTCAGAACGTAACTGAACAACATTACGTGGTCCTGCCGGAAGGGAAATGATGGATGACCGCGTTTTAATCGCAATAATGTACGGGCGATATATAATGAAACGACGAGGCCATATTATCTAGACAAACTTGCAAGTTTGCGGATGACACAATTGTGGGTGGCAGTGTGAACTGCGAAGAGGATGTTAGGAGGTTGCAGGGTGGCCTGGACAGGTTGAGTGAGTGGACAAACGCGCGGCAGATGCAGTATAATATAGATAAATGTGAGGTTATCCACTTTGGCGACGAAAACAAGGATGCAGATTATTATCTCAATGGTCTCATGTTAGGTAAGGGGGGGGTGAAGCGAGATCTGGGTGTCCTTGTACACCAGTCACTGAAAGTTGGCATGTAGGTACAGCAGGCAGTGAAGAAAGCTAATGGGATGTTGCACTTCATAACCAGAGGATTTCAGTAAAGAAGTAGAGAGGTTCTTCTGCAGTTGTGTAGGGCCCTGGTAAGACCACGTCTGGAGTATTGTGTAGAGTTTTTGTCTCCTAATTTGAGGAAGGACATCTTGTAATTGAGGCAGTGCAGGGTAGGTTCACGAGATTGATCGCTGGGATGGCGGGACCGTCGTATGAGGAAAGATAGAAAAGACTAGGCTTGTATTCACTGGAGTTTAGAAGGATGAGAGGGGATCTTGTAGAGAAATATAAAAATTATAAAAGGACTGGAGAAACTAGATGCAGGAAAAATGTTCCCGATGTTGGTCGAGTCCAAAACCAGGGGCCACACTCTTAGAATAAAGGGGAGGCCATTTAAAACTGAGGGGAGAATGAACCTTTTCAGCCAGACAGTTGTGAATTTGTTGAAGTCTCCGCCACAGAGGGCAGTGGAGGCCAAATGACTGGATGGATTTAAGGGAGAGTTAGATAGAGCTCTTGGGGGCTAGTGAAATCGAGTGATATTGGGAGAAGGCAGGCACAGGTTATTGATTGTGCGTGATCGGCCATGATCACAATGAATGGCGGTGCTGGCTCGAGGGGCCGAATGGCTTCCTGCTGTACCTATTTTCTATGTTTCTATGTTTCAAGCAATAAATTATGGAACTTTGCGATGCAAAATACTGCGTAGCTCAACAGATCTCGTGGTACATCTGTAGGCAGAGAACGAAAACAATTACTGTCCATACAGATTCCCTGGAAGAGAAACCTGTTAATATTTCACGTTCAACAACTCTAATCGGAGCAGAGGAAGAGAAAAAATAAATCCTGTAGCTTCTGAATCTGTTTGGTCCAGCACTTCTACTTTTTGAAGCTGATTTCAGGATCGACAGTTCTGTTTATTCGTCTTAGTTGAATTACTGAACGTCAAACGAAATTCTGAGTATGGAATGTGAGCACAACTGCAATGTCCGTTTCTGTGATGCTCCAAATGGGAAGGGTTGAAATAATGCGATGGCAGTATGAGCTGCCCAACATATAAGTGACATAATGATCTTTTTGATATTACAGAGTTAGAAGACATGAAAAGGCGGTTGCGGGATCAAAGTGAGCGGCCATGCTTCTAAAATTAAGTTCTAAACCTTCAATCGCTTCTTCTCTGCAACTGTACTGGCTGTATTACAGTTTTCCATTTTGCTTATGCAATTAAATTTGCCAGTAAATTTCAGTCCACCTTTTTTTCTGCTGTTATCATTTACCTTCTGCACTAGACTTTGTTGAAAATAGTAAACCAGTTGAACAGAATGGAAGTCGTTGGGGGAGGGGGGGCATGTCGCTTCCTCATTTGTATTTATTTCCTTTCCGTGTGCCTTAATTTAAATTACTTAAAGCAACTTGCTATGGTTTAATGATTCTATGCAACATTTCTCCCTGTTCATAGCTTCTAAAGAGACAGGTATACTTATGTTTCTTCAGGTTGTGTGGCTAGTATTCTCATAAAGTATAGGGCTTTAAAATATGGTTGTATTACGGTTACTCCGTGACGCATATTATCGCAATTGTTAGCAAATTTGTTTTTGCAATCGTAACCGTAATCACTATTGATATCATCGTAGATCACATGAAAGACGACGGTAAGCACCAAAATCACTCTGTACATTGCATGTCGTCGAAATTATCCGATGTTCTTGAATCAACAGCGAACTGTAATCGTACATGGCCCATTCCTTTTGAAAATATATCTGTGCATTGCGATCCTTGCCATGATATTTACGTTTGCTAGACTAAGGCGCAAAGGGATTAATATCGACAATAACACGATGATGTAAAAACAGGACTGATAAGTAATCCTGTCAGGAATTTAAATATGATACGGTAACCTTTATTCGCGCAAGGCACCAAATATAGGCTGGCAAAAATACCATCAAACAAAATCGGAAACGATCCCAATTCAGTCATGAGTGGCGGGCGAGCATTCACGCGCGAGAGAAGGCGCATTGTATCGTCGATAACATTTTGTTTTGGTATAAATATTCGAAAGCCATGATTGACCTTTGGAAGTACAGTAGAAGGTGAAATGAGTGGAAGCAACGAATGAAGCGTCTAGTCCAGTAGAATTATATGTGCTACAATTTTATCAGATCTTATTGGCGAAAAAAGACCCCTATAAAAGTAGAATGAATATGTTCTCGTAATAATCACGAGATTTTCATTAAGTGCCAATTCATTATATGTTTCCAAAATGAAATCTGATATATAGGACATTAACATTTAAAATAATACAGGCCACGAATGCGCATTATGCCTACCGAACCATGTAATGATACCGTGTTGCTTCCAAGTTTCACCCGTATTCTCCCAATACGAAGTAAAACGTATTACCCGCGCAAACGCAGGATGAAGCGTCATGAACAACGAGAGAAGAGAAGCAATGTGTTTATGTTTCGATATACGGCGAAATATTTCACAATCCCCCCGGGATTTAAGTAAATATCACCAACAATAACCAGTAAATATCAACGTTCTCACAGATACTGTGGTATATTTCCTTCTATATCACCTAGTTTTCCAAGAAAATCCGAACATTTTGCTTGCCAAGAAGTTATGAGTGAGTAGGATGGCCATGCAAAGATTTGGGGATACTAACTCATTTTTCTCATGTTTTAATCATAGAATCAAGGTTGCGGGAAACAAGAGCAGGTCTGCTTTTGTTAAGTGTTAAAGCATTTAATTCACCTTTCTCTCGGAATATTGTGAATTTACCGATAAAGAGGAGAAAAAAACAGAGAAGTGTTGCAATAATATTGATGTAGCGGTAGGGACAATTTACTTCACATTTTATTCATGTAAACCAGTATGATTAGTATTTAGTCCGATTTACGTATTATCCTTTCTGGAATAATTAACTTTGCTTCGTCATCCAGTATGGAAAGAGATAGTTTGGCTCACTGAATCCACGTCAACCACGAATCACCCGTTCACATTCATTCTCAGTGATTTAAAAACAATATCCAATCATTGGGGGGGGGGGGGGATTTACAGAAAATAACTAACCTAGGAAATATTAGGTTCCTTGGAGGAAACCAGAGCACCGAGAAGAAAGTTCACAGAAAAAAATGTGCAAACTCCGCACAGAAAACATCTGAGTTCAGGGTCACAGGTCTCAAGCTTTGTGAAGCAGCACCTGTACTAGATGTGTCATTGTATCGCTGATGGTAAAGAAAGTAAATGTAAGGTGTAGAAAATAATAATGGGTTATATTGGTTATCAGTTATGCCTTGCCAATAGTAGAACTTTGTTATTTTATAACAAAGCAGCTCTGCGCAGAATGTTGAAGTGCTTCTTTGAACAACTTGGAGATAATCTACAAGGTTCAACGCTGAGTGAATGGAAGCATTTTATTGGGGGTTAATGCCTCATCGGAATAAAATACCGGAGAATGATCGAATATGTTCTCCAAGAAGAAATGTATTTTTCTTCCCCGAAATTGCACTATCATAGCTGTTTCCCCAATTATCACTTTAATTGGCTGTGAAACACGGAACGTAATTGGGAGACCCTGATATAAAACTTTAGTCATGCGATTCAACGTACAGTGAAATACAAGTACTTTACTAAAGGGACATGCGAATATTATTCTCTGCCTGTGCAGCGTCAACTTTGGAATTTAAGAACGTCAACGCATCTTGCACAACTATATTTTTAATAGTTTGTACCGTGGCTGTTGACATGGATAACGCACATAAACTGTCCATAGTCAACTGCGCCCAGCACATGATATGCCTCATACATGTCAGATTACTCATGACTGAATTACATTGGAAAATTTGATTATAACTGTTGTTCATATTTGTTTTTAGAAATAGAACAAATACAAGCAATCCGCAAAGATGTCGGTAAGACAGGTCTATCATTGTTTGGAGGTGGGTGAGTGGAGGGAACCAAAACATTTAATTCAGAGAAGATATGTTATTGACAATTTTGACTCCGAAAAATCAAGAATAACAGCTGACTTCCGCTGACAAATTTACCTTCATACATGCTCCACTGTATTTGCACAGTACAAGACCTAACGATAATTAATGCTGTTGTGTTTGAAAGATGAAAGTGAGGAACAGTAACAGTGATATTTATCAGTACTATTGACTCCCACTGTTAAAAGAAACCCGTGAAACCACGTATTTTTCCACATTTAAATCTGTAGGAATTTTCTCTACCTATTTCTTCAGATATTTTCAATTTATTTTGCGAATAATACGGATCAAGAATAATTGCATATCGACCATTCAAACTGCGGTCCTAAGTCTTCCGAGAAAGCCCTGCGTGTCCTTTACAATAGTCCGGTGAGCACATTGACGCTCTTACATTTTAGACAATAGACAATAGAAAATAGGTGCAGGAGTAGGCCATTCAGCCCTTCGAGCCAGCACCGCCATTCAATGCGATCATGGCTGATCACTCTCAATCAGTACCCCGTTCCTGCCTTCTCCCCATACCCCCTCACTCCGCAATCCTTAAGAGCTCTATCCAGCTCTCTCTTGAAAACATCCAACGAACTGGCCTCCACTGCCTTCTGAGGCAGAGAATTCCACACCTTCACCACTCTCTGACTGAAAAAGTTCTTCCTCATCTCCGTTCTAGCCTCCGTTTTAGAGGCTTCCAAAATACACAATTTTTTGACGGGCTTTTATGTGAAGCAGCAGCTAGGACACAGATAGGGGAAATCGCGGCATTCTAGATATGCCCTGAAAGCCTAGCTTCACTGGTTGAAATTTTAAAATGACCAATATATCTTTCCTCACTGTAATCGTTTATCTCACCACCATCCTCACAAACCCCGACGCAGTTCGAATTACGCACGTGCCCTTCCAGAGAAAGAGCAAGACTAGATTAAGCTATATAGTTTATTAAGCAAATTAATTCCACGTAAAAAAATATATAATTTCGCCAGCTGTCCGTTGAAAACTGGAACGTCGAATAGAAAGGACATGCGTTATTTAAATTTGGTAAAATCTCTCCTTTTTTCCCCACAGAGGCGCTTTTACGAATAAAGGATGAAGGTATGAGAACAAATTGTGGAATTGGTCGAAATTCAAAACGAAATTCAAAGCTCCATTTATATTCCGAATTTGGTCCATATTTCCAATTCCGTTGAATAAAATTGATTGTTTTCAAAGAGAAAAATCGGAAACGGTGCCACTATTCTATTAGACTATGCCAAACACTTTAACCTATCAGCGCGATTTTTTCTCGTAGTTCGCGCACATGGGAATGAATAAGGCAAATAAAACAAATACCATTTCCCTTGAAATGACATGAAACGATTTACACGTTGTGTTGAGAATGTTAGGGTAACTATTATTTGGAAAGGCAAACGTAATCACTTCTCCGGTAGGTTATTCAAACGGTGAAAGTAATCGTTGTTCAATTGAATATAAGGAGAGAAACTGACCTTTTCGAACGGAACTTTGATTCGGGTTGCATTGGTTCTTTCTCATATTCATGGACTTGTTTAGTAATTGAGCCGCAAAAGCAGAACAAATCACGACCCACAATCTGTAAGCATCGACATCCACAGGCTGAGGCTTGGTTTATTATTACCACCTACACCGACGTACAGAGAAAAGCTTTCATTTCTTCCGAGCCATCAGATTAGATAATACTCTACATCAATAAAATCAAGTCAAACCAAAGCACAATGAACAGAGCAACGTGGAGGGCACAGAGTTCAGAATTAAGTTGTCAGCATGTAGTGCACCAGTTCTATAGACAAGGTACAATGTCAGCAATGGTGTTGGCGTGAACCAGACAATACTCAAGCTCATGGAATGATTGAAAAGAAGGCTGTTGTCATACAGGATTAAATTATTTCTAAATTTGGTCTTATGCATTTCCAAGCGTCCATACCATCTACCTTCACCCGTCCCGAACGTGTTAGGACGGGGGAAGGAATATTCAATGTGCGGGACGGGACACGTCTTCGGTTATGTTTTGTCCCAAATGCATCGTGAAGTCCAGATGCAGCCAATGTTGAAAGTCTTATTTGTGTGGTAGTCTGGACTGCATCTGGAACTCTGCAGGTTCTGGTGATATTGGGCAGAGTTATCCCAGACTAAGCTACGATGCAACTCGGCAGTATGGCATATCTACAATTTATGAAGGAGTCCTTTGAAAACTTGCCGAC
>NC_135971.1:25506718-25610896 GCF_053455715.1 Rhinoraja longicauda
GAGAGAAGGAGAGAGAGAAGGAGAGAGAGAAGGAGAAAGAGGTTATACTAATTATTTTATTCTTTTTTATTTCTCCTCAGAAATTAGATATCTCCGCAAACAAATGGGTAATGTAAATGATTGCTTCCGTATTTCCGGTTGCGGCTGGGAAAATTTATTGTTTCAGCGACAAAACTAAATGTCCTAGTGCCATTTGGAACATTAAATGAATTTATCTTGATCAATTATTAAGAGACCAGGTTGATTTCATGGTTACACCAAGTGACACCATAGTTTACACCAAGTGACACCATAGTTCTTAACCAATTGAATAATCAAACTGAAATAAACAAGAAAAAAGCCGGTCCAGAAGCATCTTTGGAAAGTTAACACGTTAGCGTTTCGTCCCCAAAATCAATTGTTCAATTTTCTTAAAGATTCCATTGTCAATGTTGTGCAATTATATCTCATAGGAAGCAGTGACCCAAATATGTATACATACACACACACACACACACACACACACACACACACACACACACACACACACACACACACACACACACACACACACACACACACACACACACACACACACACACACACACACACACACACACACACACACACACACACACACACACACACACACACACACACACACACTCACACACACACACACACACACACACACACAAACATATGTATATATAGTTATATATATATATACACACATACACGCCAACTACACATACTGAATCAAATTACGTTTTTATTTTTACTCGGAACTACGGGGGACCACATTAAAATTACCGAATAGTGATCGGCCTGGATAGAGTAAATGTGGAAATGCTGTTTCCTCTGGTGGAAAAGTCTAGGTCAGAGACCAACGACTCAGATTAAAAGGGCGTATATTTAGAAAGGAGGTGAGAAAGAAAGACTTTAATCAGAGCGTAGCGAATCTGTGGAATTCATTGCGATAGAAGACTGTGTAATCCAAACCAGTACAAAACTTTAATGTGGATATTGATATATTCTTGATTAGTGCGCGTGTCAGGGGTTACCTGGAGATGGCATGGAAATGCGATTGCGATGGGTAGAGGTATCAATCATGATTGAATGGCAGAGAAAACTCGATGGGCCGAATGAGCCAACTCTGCTCCTATAACTTATGAACTATTGAGCACACGAAAGAAGACAATTTCAGCACAGACCCGGCTTTCGGGGCAATCCCGACAATTCCATCCGACCAATTCGTTGCTTATAATATATTCCCGTTCATATGCTCATCAAATGCGGCGCCCCATCGCAATGGAGCTGCCGCTCCCTTCTGCTAGGAACAATTTACAACAGACACTTAATTTGTGGCACATCTGTGGGATAAGGAAATAATTAGTATGTCTGTAATGGCTGAATTGATAATACTCGCAAAGTTAAAACCAATGGACAATAGACAATAGATAATAGGTGCAGGATTAGGCCATTCGCCTTTCGAGCTAGCACCGCCATTCAATGTGATTATGGCTGACCATTCACATTCAGTACCTCGTTGCAGCCTTCTCCCCATAGCCTCTGACTCCGCTATCTTCAAGTGCTCTATCCAGCTCTCTCTTGAAGCATCCAGAGAATTGGCCTCCCCGGCCTCCCGAGGCAGAGAATTCCACAGATTTACAACTCTCCGACAGAAAAGGGTTTTCCTCGTCTCCGTTCTAAATAGCCTACCCCTTATTCTTAAACTGAGGCCCCAGGTTCTGGACTCGCCCAACATTGGGAACATGTTTCCTGCACCAAACGTGTCCAATCCCTTAATAATCTTAAATGTTTCAATAAGATCCTTCTAAATTCCAGCGTATACAAGCCAAGTCGCTCCAATCTTTCAACAGACGTCAGTCCCGCCATTCCGGAAATTAACCTAGTCAACCTACGCTGCACGCCCTCAATATCAAGAATATCCTTCCTCAAATTTGGAGACCAAAGCTGCACACAGAACTCTAGGTGCGGTCTCACTACGGCCCTATACAACTACAGAAGGATTTCTTTGCTCCAACACTCAATTCCACTTGTCATAAAGGCCAACATTCCATTAGCTTTCTTCACTGTCTGCTCTACCTGCAAGCTAACATTTAGTGACTGATGAACAAGGACACCCAGGTCTCTTTGTACTTCCCCATTTCCTAATTTGACACAATTTAGATAATAATCTGCCTTCCTGTTCTTTCCACCAAAGTGAATAACCTCACATTTATCCACATTAAACTGCACCTGCCATGTATCTGCCCACTCACACAACCTGTCCAAGTCACCCTGCATCCTCACATCATCCTCCTCACAGTTCACAGCTTCCTCACAGTTCACGCAGGGCAATTTATTATGGGGAACAAGGAAACGGCAGACGAGTTGAACCCGTACTTTGGATCTGTCTTCACTAAGGAAGATAAAAACAATCTCCCAGATGTTCAAGTGGCCAGGGATCCTAGGGTGACGAAGGAACTGAAGGAAATTCTCATTAGGCAGGAAATGGCGTTGGGTAGACTGATGGGACTGAAGGCTGTTAAATCCCAAGGGCCTGGTGGTCTGCATCCCAGGGTACTTCAGGAGATGGCTCCAGAAATCGTGAACGCATTGGTGATCATTTTCCAATGTTCTATAGATTCAGGATCAGTTCCTGTCAATGGAGGGTAGCTAACGTTATCTCACTTTTTAAGAAAAGAGGGAGAAAGGAAACGAAAAATTATAGACCAATTATAGACCAGTTAGTCTGAGATCAGTGGCGGGGAAGATGCTGCTATAGGATTAGCTACCCTCCAATCCACAGTATCTGATTCCGAATCTATACAATATTGGAAAATGATCACCATTGCTTCCACAATTTCTGGAACTACTTCCTTAAGTACGCTGGGAGTCAGACCATCAGGCCCTGGGGATTTATCAGCCTTCAGTCCCATCAGTCTAGCCAACACCATCAGTCTACCCAGTCCACCCAAACCAGAACAAGAATTACTGACGATCTAATTAGCCTGCCCGAAAGGGCTGAATTGATCATATTCGCAAAATTTAAACGAGAAGTAGAATTACTGAGGGAGAGCAAATTTCACTTGATGACACTATGTTCTCACTATTCGCAAGGGAACGAGGAGCCGGACTTCCAGTGGATAGCAATGAAACGGATGCCTTCAAGGGCACTGACCATAACACTAAGACGGAGACGGTATATAGCGGGGATCCTTTCCCGTTTCATGTGACATCTTCCGCGTACTGTAAGTTTAGTTTCATTTTGGACATAATCCTACCGCAGTCGTGATCTCAACTAACCTCCAGTTTTGTAGCCTCGTGATACTCCGATATGGTCAGACCCAGCCGCAAAACAGTCCTGGCTCTCAATGTTCCCAACCATGATCTCACCAAAGTTTCGCGAACTATTTCATGCACTGTGAACTATGTTGTTTATTACATTGTGCCTTTAATAATCTTAACTGAATTCTCTGTATAAACATACAATTTTGATTTAATTTGTAATTTCCCTTGGTAATAATTTAGTGTGTTTAACCATGACATTACATTTACTTTATATGAATTCGTACTGTGTAATGACATGAATATTTGGAAGGAATACTGAGCTGGATTTATCTATGTGTCTTCAGAAGACAAGAAGACATTTAGGAGACCTCGAAGTAATTATACAGCTAAGTTCATAGAAAATCTCATAATTTGTATTGTCTCAGTGTTGTTGTATTTTCCTGTCATCCAATGGTGGGTACGTTATAATAGTTTCGAACATAGATAAGTATAGCAACATTCTTGGTTAAATTTACCATTAGTCTTATTTGGATTTTGCTCTCTCCCCTAATTTTGTGAAGACTTTCTAATGTGAATGTATTACGAAATTGTGTATTGTTATTCTGGTTTCTCTATTGGGATGTGTAACTTAGTGGTTGCATGCGATGAAGACTGCATATTTCGCGATCCGGTGACACAACCAGCTTAAGAAATAGCGCAGGTAATGTCAGGATCTGGGCGGGCCTGTGTCGGACTATTATTGAATTATTGTTTTCATTTTATTGTCACTAATATTATTCTCTTTTATATTGAGGCAAGCCTCCAAAACTGGGTTTGATTGACTGTTTTGTTTAGAGATACAGCGGGGAAACAGGCTCTTTCGGCCCATCGGATCCGCGCCAATCAGCGACCCCGCACATTGACACACTATCCAATACCCACTGGGGACATTTTTTTCACATTTACCAAGCTAATCAACATATATACCCTTACGTCTTTGGAGTGTGGGAGGAAACCGAAGATCTCGGAGAAAATCCACGGAGGTCACGGGGAGAACGTACAATCTCCATATAGAGAGCACCCGCAGTCTCCAGGGCTGCGTTCGCTGTAAGGCAGCAAGTCTATCGGTGTTGATGTCTAGGAATTCGGGTGTCAAACGGATGATACCAGATAAAAATTCTTGGTACTTAGACTGATTATCAAAATGGCTCTGTTTGTGTCATTTTCTATTCAGACTAATTTTTTTTGAATAAAGACCGTATGGTCTATTCCTTCCCAATTTATTATGAACTATATTTCAGTCGAACATTTAACGCTCACCTTGCACGCCTACCGGTTACTTCCGTTTTGTGAGAAATCTGAAAATACATTTAACTGCTCATGCCTTTTGCACCGAATCTCTCTGATGCAATTCCATATTCATAACATTTTCTATTTATTCTACGCGACTTTCCATATTTAGTAATATTGCAATAATGTCGGTGCAAAAATAGTTGTGCGCTTTTAATATTTTGATTTTACTAGTTGTAACGCCTGTCAGTTCCGGCTCTATTGGGTATACTTAATTCGCATCCCCAGCCCTTTGCATCTTTTACTTTCCGTCTTAAAAGTATTTGTCTTGTGGATGTAGCTAACATTGTACATAATTTAATTAAATACTTTCCGGTCTTCAGATACAGAGAGTTTCACTACACCCACGGAAGACAATGGTATGAAAAGCGATCAAATTGCTGTAGTTAAAAAGATTGAACTTTTTATTTTAGCTACAGACCAGCGTATTACAGCCCAGCGTAGACGATCGTCTACGAATGGATATTATGCACCGATATTAGATTATGCTATGTTCTATTATGTTACAAATTGCGAGGAGATGCAGCACAAACACAAAGTGATATAGAACAAATGAAATCATAGTGAGGATCTGCGATTTTATGTGCTTTAGATTCGAATTATTTTCGCTTTTCTTTTCAAAATCTACTTGGTTGTTACAATCCCTCTGGGAAATTTACGTTATAACAGTTGAATAACATGTTGGTAACATTTTGATGCTGGTTATGATTAAATATAGACTGGGAATATCCGGTTGGTAATGGACTCCAGGAAAGAGAGTTTGTGGAGTGCCTCCGAGATGGATTCTTAGAACAGCTTGTACTGGAGCCTACCAGGGAGAAGGCAATTCTGGATTTAGTGTTGTGTAATGAATCTGGTATCATCAGGGGACGTGAGGTAAAAGAGCCATTAGGAGGCAGTGATCAGAATATGATAAGTTTTACTCTACAAATTGAGAGGGAGAAGGGGAAATCGGAAGTGTCAGTATTACAGAAGAGCAAAGGGGATTCCAGAGGCATGAGGCAGGAGCTGGCCAAAATTGACTGGAAGGAAGCCCTAGCAGGGAAAACGGTGGAACAGCAATGGCAGATATTCCTGGGAATGATGCAGAAGTTGCAGGATCAATTAATCCAAAAGAGGAGGAAAGATTCTAAGGGGAGTAAGAGGCACCCGTGGCCGACAAGGGAAGTCAAAGACAGCAGAAAAATAAAAGAGAAGAGGTATAACATAGCAAACAAGAGTGGGAAGCCAGAGGATTGGGACACTTGTAACGAGCAACAGAAGATAACTAAGAAGGCAATACGGGGAGAAAATATGAGGTACGAGGGTAAACTAGCCAACAATGTAAAGGAGGATAGTAAAAGCTGTTGTAGGTATGTAAAGAGGAAAAAAATAGTCAAGGCAGAAGTGGGTCCCTTGCAGACAGAAGCAGGGCAATTTATTATGGGGAACAAGGAAATGGAAGACGAGTTGAACAGGTACTTTCGATGTTTCTTCACTAAGGAAGATACAAACAATCTCCCAGATGTTCTCGTGGCAAGAGATCCCAGGATGACGGAGGAACTGAAATCCACATTAGGCAGGAAATGGTGTTAGATAGAATGATGGGACTGAAGGCTGATAAATCCCCAGTGCCTGATGGTCTGCAACCCAGGGCACTTAAGGAGGTGGCGCTAGAGATTGTGGACGCATTGGTGATCATTTCCCAATGTTCTATAGATTCAGGATCAGTTCCTGTGGATTGGAGGGTAACTAATGTTGTCCCACATTTGAAGAAAGGAGGGAGAGCGAAAACTGAAAATTATAGACCAGTTTGTCTGACATTACTCTTGGGGGAGATGCTGGAGTCAATTATAAAAGACGAAATTGCGGAGAATTTGGATAGTAGTAACAGGATCGTCCCGAGTCAGCATGGATTTGCGTAGGGGAAATCATGCTTGACTAATCTTCTGGAATTCTTTGTGGATGTAACTAGGAAAATTGACATGGGAGAGCCGGTGGATGTGGTGTACCTCGACTTTCAGAAAGCCTTCGACAAGGTCTCACATGAGATTAGTGGGCAAAATTAGTGCACATGGTATTGGAGGTTGGGTAATGACATGGATAGAAAATTGGTTGACAGACAGAAAGCAAAGAGTGGGGATAAATGGGTCCCTTCCAGAATGGCAGGCAGTGAATAGTGGGATACCGCAAGGCTCGGTGCTGGGACCGAAGCTATTTACAATATACGTTAATGACTTGGATTAAGGTATGTAGGTTAATTGGCTGGGTAAATGTAAAAATTGTCCCTAGTGGGTGTAGGATAGTGTTAATGTACGGGGATCGCTGGGCGGCACGGACTTGGTGGGCCGAAAAGGCCTGTTTCCGGCTGTATATATATGATATGATATGATATGATATGATTAAATGTACCATTAGCAAATTTGCAGATGATGCAAAGCTGGGTGGTAGTGCGAAATGTGAGGAAGCTGCTATGAGGTTGCAGGGTGACTTGGACAGGTTGTGTGAGTGGGCGGATGCATGGAAGATGCAGTTTAATGTGGATAAGTGTGAGGTTATCCACTTTGGTGGTAAGAATAGGAAGGCAGATTATTATCTGAATGGTGTCAATTTAGGAAAAGGGGACGTAAAACGAGATCTGGGTGTCCGAGTGCTTCAGTCACAAAAAGGAGGCATGCAGGTACAGCAGGCAGTGAAGAAAGCCAATGGAATTTTGGCCTTCATAATAAGAGGAGTTGAATGTAGGAGCAAAGAGGTCCTTCTGCAGTTGCACAGGGCCCTAGTGAGACCGCACCTGGGGTGCTGTGTGCAGTTTTGGTCTCCAAATTTGAGAAAGGTTATTCTTGCTATTGAGGGCGTGCAGCGTAGGTTTATGAGGTTAATTCGCGGAAAGGCGGGACTGTCATATGTTCAAAGGCTGGAGCGACTAGGCATGTATACACTGGAATTTGGATGAGAGGGGATCGTATTTAAACATATAGGATTATTAAGGGTTTGGACACATTAGAGGCAGGAAACATTTTCCCAATGTTGGGGGAGTCCGGAACCAGGGGCCACAGTTTAAGAATAAGGGGTAGGCTATTTGGAACGTAGATAACGAAAAACTTTTTCAGTCAGAGATTTGTAAATCTGTGGAATTCTCTGCCTCAGAAGGCAGTGGAGGCCAGTTCTCTGAATGCATTCAAGAGAGAGCTAGATAGAGCTCTTAAAGATAGCGGAGTCAGGGGGCATTGGCAGAAGGCAGGAACGGGGTTCTGATTGAGAATGATTAGCCATGATCGCATTGAATGATGGTGCTGGCTCGAAGGGCCGAATGGCCTACTCCTGCACCTATTGTCTATTGTCTATATATATCATCAAAGTTCGATAGCAAAAACTAATGCAACAAAAGTTGATCTTTGAAAAGTTGTTTTGTCTCACTCACTGATATTAAAAATTAAAATTGCTTCGAACAATGCGATATCTTGCATTTAAATGTTCAAATTATGGCCGGAACCATTAGTAACATACCGCTATAAGTATAGATGGATAGACTTGAGTGCTTTAAAAATTGCAATCAAAATTGATGGATTGAGCTCAGATAGAAAATAAATCACATTCTGTAATAGACAAAGATGTTCATGATTTGTAATAGCGGATTTTTACGAATACATTTTAAGCTAGCGGAACAAAAGCTGGATAAGCACGAAGAGGACAGGTGCTCTTAAATACGATAAAGAATTGTGGTTATCCAGAGGTTAACTCCATTGGTCTCATTCCCAATGGAATGCGGGAGCCCGAGGGATAGAATTATGGGTTTTTATAAAATCATGGGTACATAGATAGAAAAGATAGACATTTTTTGAAAATACCATAACTGGGAAGATTAGAATTGAAGCAGCATGTAGATGGCGGGCGGGTCGAAATTTAACGGAGACCTGCGCGCGTTAGAATAATCACGCGTAGTATTGTGATTATCTGCACGATCGTTCATAGGAGACGGTAAACACGGATACATTTACAATACTGCAGCATTTTCATGTACGAAGATATAAAATGTGTCGGATACAGGCCTAATGAAGTATCATGGGACAAGTAGAGGTTCGACTTGGGCGAGGAGGACCAGAACTCCCATTTCTATCCTACCTGGTTCCACGAATTAAAGTTGTGTGTGCTTCTGAACGTAGTTTCCCTAACTTGCAAGTTGTATGAAGAACAATTCATTCGAAATGCCCACGAATGTTTCGAATATTTATGCTTCTGGCGACTTTGATTAGAAGTAGATAATTATTTTATGTGTATGTTCCAGCTCCTAGAAATCCGCCGCACATGAATCTGCCGTCCTATCATTTGCCTCTCGTGGGGCCTTGGAGGAAATAGAACATCTGTCCAAAAGGTTTGGCTGATAGCTTATCCAGGGCGATTTAAATGTTATATCGTGTAGACCAGCCATTCCCGCAGTCAACGACATTATTAACTAAGGGCGTTAGTTAATTTAACCACTTTATAGCAAATACAAATGTAATCCAGGGAGCGTTCTGGTAAAGCTTTTCTGCATCCTCTCCAAAGCTTTCACTTTATTCATGCAATATCGCGACCAATACTGCAAACAATACTCGAAATAGTCCCCGACCAAAATTATAATCCTGCTAGTTTGAGGGAACTATGGACTTTGATGCGAAGACCCCTCTGTACATTAATGTTGTTTACAATACTGTCAGTTACTGCACACTTCCCTGTTTCATTAGTCCTCCCGGTGCAATAGGTCACACAGTCGGATTAAACTTATTTTTCCATTTCCCTTCTAATACCTCTCTCTGACGTATATCCTACTGCAGCCGTTGGCATCCTTCCTCACTCTCCGCACATCCACCAATTGTTGTGTTGTCTGCATACCTACAAACCAAACCATCGACGACTGCGTCCAAGTCTATTGCATACACACCACAAACAACAGAAATCTGAACACTGATCGATGCAGAACTCCATTGTACAGAGCAAATGATACTAATTTGTATTTTACATTTTCTGTACAGAAATACTTGCATTAAAAAATCTCCTAAAAGGAACAGGTGAGAGCTGTACTTGAAAAAAAAAATCCTTTAAATTTCTCTGCGTTGTGACATGCTAGCTCCTTCTACTGTAGAATACGTTGCCTTACTTCCTCCTTATGAAATTGGCTAATGAGAAAATAACAATAAGCTTGTGGTGACGTCCTACGGTTTTGTCGTACACCGCAATAATCTAAACACAATTCGTATGTGGTAATCATCATGTCTTCTACTTCTTCTTAAGCCCTTTGATCCTCTAGGGACCATGGGCTATTGATCAATGTACTCCACCTCACTCGGTTGTTGGCGGTTATTTCGAGATCTCTTCAATTGAGCCCACTCCCAGGCATTTCTGCCTGGACACCTCTTCTCCAGCTGTTCCTGGGGCGGCCTCTTTTCCTTTGTCCTTGGGGGTTCCATTTCACGGATTGCCGGGTGATGTTTGTGGCAGGTTTTCTGAGGGTGTATCCAAAGCAACCCCATTTTCTCCTTCGAGATTGTAAGCCAATGAGATCCTGGCTTGTTTTTTCCACACGTCCACATTGCTTACTTTGTCTCTCCACAAGATGTTTAGTATTCTCCTGAGGCATTTGTTAATGAATGTTTGCAGCCTGTTGTGTGTTTTGTTGTTTCCCACTTTTCCGATCCATACAACATTACCTGCTTCACATTTGAGTTAATGATGCGTATTTTGGTGTTGATTGAGATTCATTTTGAGCACCAGATCTTCATGAGCGTGTTATATACCACCCTAGCGTTATTGATTCTGCTTTTAATGCCTGCATCTGCCCATCCGGTGATGTCCACAACACTGCCTATGAATGTGAAAGTCTCCACCTCCTCCAGGGCACTGCGGTGCATGAGGATAGGGTTGCTCGTTTTGGGGTGGATTTTCATCACCTGTGTTTTTGCTGTGTTACTGTGCTGACCATGTTTTGTTGCAGCTTGTAAGAGCCTGTCCGCCTTCCCCTGCATTTGTATCTGTGTGTGTGAAAGGACCATCATGTGACCGGCCCAAAATATCCTAAAGAAAACTGCCAAGATCGCAACGTCGAACAATTCGGTTTTTATTTAACTTGGAAAGTAACATTGGCCCGTTTGAGCTTCTATAAGTATAAAATTATGTCAAGACTGGTAAACTTAGCTTCGGTTCCCCATGGGAATGGGAAGGTAATAAAATGTTAAAAGGAGTTCAAGAAGTGCAATGCGTATTTTTCTAGGCAAAAGATAAAACAGTCAGTGAAGCATTGGGGAGCCCAAGGTTCTGTGTAAAAGGAGAAATAAAGTAAACATTACGTAAATAGAAGGATAAACTTTAATGATCATGAAAATGAATAAACCATTCTGAATCGATGCACTACATCGCTGCATTTCGACATACTTAGCCACACAAACAAATGAAAGCTTTACGAAACATTTTCTTAAACGTGTACATTTTGATATTATTCTAGCAAATTGGAAGATAATGGACTGAAATAAAACAAATGTGAACAGTTTCACAAGGATAAAGCGTGAAATGGACGCTCATGAAAGCAACAGAACCTTAATGGGAAATTATGTAATGTTTGAAAGGGTTTTAAATTCAAGATTGTTAAAATGTTATTATAATTTTGAAAAGATAGACTCGATACGTAAACGGGAAAAGGCGTTTTCCTGATGTACCGAGCTCGTTGAGAATACATGTGATTTGTCAGCGGAGGGGAGACAGCTGAATGTTTTGATTTTAAATATTTCAACGTGGTCCGACGCAGCCGCACTTTGAATTGATAAGAGCACGAAAAATAACGGTAAAAGGCGGGAGCACGCCACCTATCAGAAATTAATTGCTAAAACAATCTGGTGATGCTGAGATTAATTGGCAGAATGCAATTACCCACAATTTTGGTTGTTCAACCATTCCCAATGATTTACTTTCATCGGATATTCATGGGAACAAGAGCAGAGAGACGGAGGGGTATAAAATGAGGGTAGAAACAATAGGTAACAAGGTGAAAAGTAAAAGTGGCCTGCAGACAAATCCAGGGCAAAAATGAAAAATAACCACTTTGCAACATAATTATATAAGGGGAAAGAGTGTTATAAAAACAAGCCTGAAGGCTTTGTGTCTCAAAGCAAGGAGTATTCGTAATAAAGTGGATGAATTAAATGTGGAGATAGTTATTAATGATTATGATATAGTTGGGATTACGGAAACATGGCTCCAGGGTGACCAAGGCTGGGAGCTCAACAACCAGGGATATTCTATATTCAGGGGGGAAAGACAGAAATGAAAAGGAGGTGGGGTAGCGTTGCTGGTTAGAGAGGAGATTAACGCAATGGAAAGGAAGAACATTAGCTCGGAGGATGTGGAATCGATATGGGTAGAGCTGCGAAACACTAAGGGGCAGAAAACGCTCGTAGGAGTTGTGTACAGGCCACCTAACAGCAGTAGTGAGGTTGGGGATGGCATCAAACAGCAAATTAGAAATGCGCGTTCCAAAGGTGCAGAACTTATAATGGGTGACTTCAATCTACATATAGATTGGGTGTACCAAATTGGCAGGTGTGCTGAGGAAGAGGATTTCTTGGAATGTTTGCGAGATGGTTTTCTAAACCAACATGTCGAGGAACCAACGAGAGAGCAGGCCATTCTAGACCGGGTATTGAGTAATGAGGAAGGGTTAGTTAGCAGTCTTATTGTGCGAGGCCCCTTGGGCAAGAGTGACCATAATATGGCGGAGATCTTCATTAGGATGGATAGTGACAAAGTCAATTCAGAAACAAGTGTTCTGAACTGAAAGAAAGGTAACTTTGAGGGTATGAGACGTGAATTGTCCACGATAGACTGGCAATTGATACTTAAAGGTTTGACGGTGGACATGCAAAAGAAGACATTTAAAGATCGCATGGATGAACTACTACTATTGTTCATCCCAGTTTGGCAAAAGAACAAACCGGGAAAGGTAGTGCATCCGTGGCTAACAAGGGAAATCAAGGACAGTATTAAAACAAAAGATGAAGGATATAAATTAGCCAGAAAAAGTAGCATACCAGAGGACTGGGAGAAATTCAGAGTCCAGCAGAGGAGGACAAAGGGCTTAATTAGGAAAGGGAAAATAGATTATGAGAGAAAACTGACAGGGAACATAAAAACTGACTGCAAAAGCTTTTATAGATATGTGATGAGAAAAAGACTAGTTAAGACAAATGTAGTTCCCTTGCAGTCGGAGACAGGTGAACTGATCATAGGGAACAAGGAGATGGCAGACCAATTGAACAACTACTTTGGTTCTGTCTTCACTAAGGAAGATATAAATAATCTGCCGGAAATAGCAGGGGACCGGGGGTCAAATGAGAGGGAGGAACTGAGTGAAATCCAGGTTAGTCGGGAAGTGTTGTTAGGTAAATTGAATGGATTAAAGGCCGATAAATCCCCAGGGCCAGATAGGCTGCATCCCAGAGTGCTTAAGGAGGTAGCCCCAGAAATAGTGCATGCATTAGTGATAATTTTTCAAAACTCTTTGGATTCTGGAGTAGTTCCGGAGGATTGGATGGTAGCTAATGTAACCCCACTTTTCAAAAAGGGAGGGAGAGAGAAAACGGGGAATTACAGACCAGTTAGTCTAACATCAGTCGTGGTGGAAATGCTCGAGTCAATTATTAAAGATGGGATAGCAGCACATTTGGAAAGTGGTGAAATCATCCGACAAAGTCAGCATGAATATATGAAAGGCAAATCATGTCTGACGAATCTTATAGAATTTTTAGAGGATGTAACTAGTAGAGTGGATAAGGGAGAACCAGTCGATGTGTTATATCTGGACTTTCAGAAGGCCTTCGACAAGGTCCCTCATAGGAGATTGGTGTACAAACTTGAAGCACACGGTATTGGGGGTTCAGTGTTGAGGTGGATAGAGAATTGGTTGGCGGACAGGAAGCAAAGAGTGGGAATAAACGGGTCCTTTCGGAATGGCAGGCAGTGACTAGTGGGGTACCGCAAGGCTCGGTGCTGGGACCCCAGTTATTTACAATATATATTAATGATTTGGACGAGGAAATTGAATGCAACATCTCTAAGTTTGCGGACGACACGAAGCTGGGTGGCTGTTTTAGCTGCGAGGAGGATGTTAGGAGGCTGCAGAGTGACTTGGATAGATTAGGAGAGTGGGCAAATGCATGGAAGATGCAATATTATGTGGATAAATGTGAGGTTATCCACTTTGGCGGCAGGAACATGAAAGCAGAATATTATCTGAATGGTGGCCATTTAGGAAAAGGGGTGCTGCAACGTGACCTGGGTGTCATGGTGCACCAGTCATTCAAAGCAAGCGTGCAGGTGCAGCAGGCAGTGAAGCAACTGAATGGTATGTTGGCATTCATAGCAAGAGGATTTGAGTATAGTAACAGGGAGGTTCTGCTGCAGTTTTAAAGGGCCTTGAAGACACCGCACCTGGAGTATTGTGTACAATTTTGGTCTCCTAATCTGAGGAAAGACATTCTAGCCTTAGAGGGAGTACAGAGAAGGTTTAACAGATTGTTCCCTGGGATGGCAGGACTTTCATATGAAGAAAGACTGGATAGACTAGGCTTATACTCGCTGGAATTTAGAATACAGAGGGGGGATTTTATAGAAACATATACAATTCTTAAGGGGTTGGAGAGGCTAGATGCGGGAAGATTGTTCCCGATGTTGGGGATGTCCAGAACCAGGGGTCACAGCTTAAGGATAAGGGGGAAGTCTTTTTGGACCGAGATGAGAAAACATTTCTTCACACAGAGAGTGGTGAGTGTGGAATTCTCTGCCACAGAAGGTAGTTGAGGCCAGTTCATTTGCTATATTTAAGAGGGAGTTAGATGTGGCCCTTGTAGCTAAAGAGATCAGGGGGTATGGAGAGAAGGCAGGTACGGGTTACTGAGCTGGATGATCAGCCATGATCATATTGAATGGCGGTGCAGGCTCGAAGGGCCGAATGGCCTACTCCTGCACCTATTTTCTATGGTTCTATGTTTCTATGATTTCCAGTAGGTGCAAATGTAGGCCAATTTGTACATGACAGCAGATGGTGGATCCTGTGAACTTGAATCCGTATGTGACACGCGGCGTTAGATATGCAACAGCTCTCACACGCGTTTAAGCGGTCCATTTAAAGCACCTGTTCACTTGGGAAATTTACAGTATTTAGTGTTGAGTTAAATAATTTAAATATTTAAGAAGGCATAATAACATTGGGAGATATACATTTGTGTTCGTAATTGACTAAGAACAAACTGCTAATTAATGCAAAAACCGGAGAGGCACAGAGGTGCTGCGATAAAATTGCTGCCTCACAGCGCCAGAGAACTGGGCTCGATCCTGACTGATTGTCCTGCCTGTCTGCAGGGTGTACGTTCTCCCGTGACCTGAGTGGGGCATTCTGCGGGTGCTGCGGTTTCGTCCCACGCTACAAAGATGTACAGGCTTGGAGGTTAATTTCCGTGGCAAACTTGTAAATTGTCTCTAGTGTGCAGGATAATGTTAGTGTGTGGGGATCGCTTGTGCACGCGGAGTCGGTGATCCGAAGGGCCTGCATCCGCGCTGGATCTGAAATTCACGTTCATTTACTTTCTCAAACCATCGACCTCCCGGAGAGAGATGAAATTCTCTAACAAGCACCAGGCAGTCTTGAAGTAGACAATATACAGCAGACAATAGACAATAGATATTAAGTGCAGGAGTAGACCAATCGGCCCTTCGAGCTAGCACCGCCATTCAATGTGATCATGACTGATCATTCACAATCAGTACCCCGTTCCTTCCTTCTCCCCATACCCACTGACTGCTATCTTTAAGAGCTCTATCCAGCTCTCTTTTGAAAGCATCGAGGAATTGTCTCCGCTGCCTTCTAAGGCAGAGAATTCCACAGATGTACAACTCTCTGACTGAAAAATGTTTTTCGTCATCTGCGTTCTAAATGGCCTACCCCTTCTTCTTAAACTGTGGCCCTGGTTCTGGCCTCTCCAACATTGGGAACATGTTTTCTGCCTCGAATATGTCCAATCCCTTAATAGTTTTATATGTGTCAATAAGATCTCCTCACATCCTTCTAAATTCCAGCGTATACAAGCATAGTCGCTCCAATCTTTCAATATACGACAGTCCCGCCATTCCGGGAATTAACTTAATGCACATATGCTGCACGCTCTCAATAGCAGAAATATCATTCCTCAAATTAGGAGACCAAAACTGCACACAGTGCTCCTGGTGCGGTTTCACTAGGGCCCTGAACAACCTCAGAAGGAAATCTTTACTCCTATACTCAACTGCTATTGTCATAAAGGCCAACATGCCATTAGCTTTCTTCACTGCATGCTGTACCTGCATGCTAACTTTAAGTGACTGATGAACAAGGACACCCAGTTCTCTTTGTACTTCCCCACTTCCTAACTTGACACCATTCAGATAATTATCTGCCTTCCTGTTCTTTCCACCAACGTGTACAACCACACATTTATCCACATTGAATTGCATGTGCCATGCATTTGCCCCACACATAACCTGTCCAAGTCACCCTGCATCCTCACAACATCATCCTCACAGTTCACACTGCCAACCTGACAAGATATTTAGGCGAAGATACAAAAAGCTGGAATAATTGAACGGTTCTGACAGCATCTCTGGAGAAAAGGAATAGTAGACGTTTCGCATGGAGGTGGAGATGCTGTCTGACCTGGTGAGTTACTCAAGCTATTAATGTCCATTTTCGTTTTAAACCATCATCTGCAGTTCGTTCGTACACAAGATATATCGCCGGTTGCACCCACGCTTTGCTATTACTGCACTTCGGACCGTCATTATGAAATTGATAGCTGTGGAAATGAGAAGGAAATTACGCCTGTACGGTAGTCCGCGCGTGCAGAACTGTGATCTGCTTGTCAGCCTGGAACTGTCGTTTTGAATAGAAAAACATCGTCATGCAGTTTAGACACAAATTAAGGGTTTTTTCCCCGATCAGAATCAATTACGCAAATGTACTTATCGGTACTTTTCTCATTGTTTAGAAGATAAAGCAATCTGCAAACCAGATGGTAAGTTAAATACATGATGGAAATTATAAACCAATATTTTATATTTGCCTGCGTGAGAGCGACGTGTTCACGGTTGCATATTGAGCTACTTATATCTCGTTGCAGGAAGTAAGATTGTGATTTATCTCTGAAGTTCCACCAAAGTCTTTAAATTCCCGGCAATTATTCGACATTTATTCAACCGTTAAAAGTATTAGAACAATATTGAACCAGGTGTTTTCTATAAAATTCTGAGTAGATTGAACCCTGCATTGATAACGATGTAATTAACGATAAGATGCAAACACAATGAACATCATTTACAATTAAAATATTGGATGTTACTATACTCTAAATAGCAAAACTGGCAATCCGTTTTAAAATGCACTCTATCACCCTGAAACTCAGACGTTGATCGCTCATGATGGATTTGGCGTGTTATCAAGCATTGCAAAAGAGTTTCGTTGTTGACTTGCATGTGTAGTCCGCAATGCTGCAGGCTTAGGTAATGTTTATAGAATACCTGCCCCATCGGTCTAGGGGCCACTAAAATCCTTTCCTTTTCTGAAATAAAAACATATATATATTATTAGAGAATAAAGTACTACTTATATACATTTATTTCCAATACACGAAATTAAATCTGAAACATTGCCTAAAACTATAAAGAAAATAATACCCAATTATCCGAGCTCGAATTTTTAATCACATTCGTTGATCCTTTCAATTGAACATGTCCTCTTTACATGTAAAATTGTTTTACATAGCTCCTGAACATAGTCTTATGTCCATAGACGACACACTCATTGGCACAACTTCCTAGATGGCTTCAGGTATTACGCAATTGATAAACAAGAACACGAAAATATCCAAGATACTACCACGTATATAACCCGTAATGTAGGATTGACAACTATATGCGCCTAATTGTTTTGGTAGGAGGATACTGGAATTGTGCGGCATTCCGTGAGAAGTACTTGGTTTCTGTATGTTCTGTTAACGTCCAGTGCTTCTGTATTTTTGGCGTCCTCAGATGCTCGCAAAGCACTAGAATTGCGGCATTATTACTGCCAATTATTTAGGCAGTCATTAAGAAATAATCCAAATATTAACTGTTTGATATCATGGAGTTTAAAGAATATCCCTGCAGGATAGTGTGCAGTGCGCTGTTTCATCAACTGTCGTCTATATCCTCGTATTTAGCCACGTCTATACCAATTTTTTTCTATAGTTTATTGTTAGTGAAAAATAAAACATTGCCTTCTCTGAGATCACATTGTTTTCCAAATCATTCGCTGCGGAACAACATACTTAAGCTGAAATAGATAAACAGCAAAATGAAACTATGAAATATTTTCCGAACAGATCAACTGAAGCACAAAGAAGAAGGTAAGTGCACACTTGCCACCAGCAGCATTTCTTTTTTTAACCATAAAATATCTCAATAACATTTACTTTGCAGAGACGCGTTTGACGATGATAATATGGAGGATTGCACAATTTCGTTGAGCTCCATTGATATTGATTTTTTCATATTAAAATAAAGTGTTACAGGACCTTCAAAATATTTTGCATTTATACCTTTAGTGGGTGGTAACGCATAGCACATTTACTTTAGTAAAGGAATGACATCGGTAGCTAGTTGAATGTGAAAATATTATTTTTATATTCGGAAGGAAAGCTATCCAATTCTGCTACCTATTGACATGTCAAGCTGATGCTATCATCAGCAAAGTAAGGAACGCTGTCATGATGAAAAGTTAGAAGATAACTATACTTTTCATTTGTGAATTGTGTTGCGGTGCGAGCATTCAAATCCAATCCATTTTCGTAGCATTAAGTCACCGAAAACTCAATGCGCCGAGATGTTGAAAGGGGATTATATTAATTTCATTTCAGCAGTGTCTGGAGTGTGATGGTACGGATCTCCGGTTCAAGTGAAATCAAACGGCATGCAGTAGCAAGGACATAAAGGGCTGTTGCGCAAATGAGGTACTATTGGAATTGGAAGCCAATTATCTCCGCCCGAGAGGATTATTGAAATATTTTTTCAGAACCATTTACGATGCGTTGCAGCACAGATGCAAAACTACCCTTCTGCTGGCCTGAACATTCTGTACCAGATTTAAGATGACCCAAGAGCCGATTCCTGCCATAAATATATGAACTTTGGTGTTTTGTTCCTGGGCAAAGCATACAGCATCCTGGCAGCAAAGCAAGTCAGGAGCCGAATTAGGCCATAGGACCATTCATTTGAATCTGTCATTGAAGAAGCTGTGATTGAAACCTCGAAACGAAATGTCCACGTACTGTCTTTAATGTAGAGCCCATTGCTTCAAAACCACGCATCCTTCTCGTGACTAAAAACATAAGCTTTTAATCTCCGCATTATTCGTTCAGAAAATATATGTCCGAATGTATTAGGGACTCAGATTGTGACATTTTCACGGACGAGTCGATAACAAATTATTAATGCATCATTTGAACGTTATAACATAGACGTAGAACATTAGAGCACAAGAACAGTCAATTCATCCCATGACATTTGTTCTGCATATGATGTACGAATCCCTTCTGCCTCTATCCATGCATATTCACATGTCTATCAAAAATAGCATTTAAGCCACCTGCCGTATTTTCTTCCACAACCACCAGTAGAACGCGTTCCAAGCACTTACTACTATATTCGCACAGCTTCTTTCATTTCCTTCCTCACCTCAAACATATGCTTAAACATTTGACATTTTCAATCTGGAAGAAAAAGAATGTGGAATTCTTCCGTATCTATGCATTTCATAATATTGTGTCATCTATATGGTGACCTCTCGTTCTGCGACGTTTCAGTGAAATCGAACCTTTGTCAACCTCTTGAGAGCAAATACAAATGTAATCCAAGTAGTGTCCTGCTAAAACTCTTCTGCAGTCTCTCTAAAGCTTTCACTTTATTCATGAAATGTGGTGACCGAAAATGCACACAATAATCTCAATAGTCCCCGAGCAAAGAATGTATCCTGCTACTTTGAGGGAATTATGAACTTAGATCCCAAGACCCGTATGTACATGAATGTTGTCAAAGTATGTGTTACTTACTGCACACTTCCCCGGTAGATTTGCCCTTACAAAGTGCAACATCTCACTCGCTCGGATTAACTACTTATTAAATTTATCCTCTAATACCTGTTTCTGACCTACTTGCTTATGCATCCCTTAACAGCATGCGTCTTTGTCCGCACCTCCACCAATTGTTTTCTCGTCTGCATACCTACAAACCTTCGAAGTTTTCGTCCACGTCTATTGCATACACATCACAAACAACAGAAATATGAACATTGATCGATGCAGAACTCCATTGCCCATTGCTATCGATATTAATTTGTGTTTTACATTTTTTCTGTATAGAAATACTTGAATTAAAAAAACTCCTTAAAGAAACAGGTGAGAGCTGAACCTTAAATGGGCATTTTCTCTTCAATTTCAGATGCGTTGCAGCATTGTAGCTCCTGTTACTTCTGAGGACATTGTCTTATTTACTGTTTATGAAAGATGTCTAATCAGAAAATAACAATAAGGTTATGGTGATGTCCTTTGGTTTCCTCTTGTATCGCAATAATCTACGTAGAATTAAAATTTGGTCATTATCATGTGACCGGCCCAAAATACCCCAACGAAAACTGACAAGAGGATCGCAACTTCGAACAATATATTTATAATTAGTGCGGAAAGTTACATTGGCCTATTAGAGCACCTATAAGAATAAAATGATGTCAAGATTAATAAACTGACTTGCGTTAAAATAAGGTCCCCCGTGGAGAATAGGAAGGTAATACAATGTCAAAGGAATTCAAAAAATGCTCCGCGTTTTGCTCAAGGAAAAGATAAAAACAGAGACACTGGAATCTTGGGGAGGCAAGGGTTTTGTGAAAATGGGAAAAGAATGCAAATATTACGTAAATAGGACGGAAAACTTTAATCGGAATGAAAATGAATAAACACGACCAAGACTTGATGCACTCCCTCGCTGCATTTCCTCATAAGTAGAGAAAATGAAGATTCTCATAAACATATATTAAACGTGTGTACATTTTGATGTTAGTTCCAGCGAATTGATAGATAACAATTGTGATTGGCGATTGGAAGATAAAAAATATTAACTATTTCATAACGAAAAAGAGTAATATTTAAGTTTATGAAACTAATAGAACCTAAAAGGAAAATGACGCAGTGTGTGAAAATATCTTGTATGCAAAATTGTTAAAATGCAATTATATTTTTGATAAGTTAAAATGGATCTGCAAGATGGCAAAGGGGTTTTACTGATGTACATGAGCTCTGCCACCAACACCAGACTGTCTTATGGTAGACATGATATCTCGGCGTAGATAGATTGTCGAAACAGCAGATCAGACAGCGGATCAGAAAGGAAATTGTTGACGTTTAGGATCGAGGTGGCAAAACCTCATCTATTCCTTTTCTGCAGATATGCTGAGGACCCGCTGAGTTACGCCAGGTTTTTGTGTCTATCTTCGGTTTAAACTAGCATCTACAGTTCGTTCCTGCACAATATATATCGGCGGTTGCGTCCACGCTTTACTACCATCGCACTTCTAACTGCCAGTATGAAATTGACAGGTGTGGAGGTTAGAAGGAAATGACTGCTAGACTGTAGTCAGTGTATGCAGACCTGTGATTTGCTTGTCAGTCTTGAACTATCGTCTTGAATAGTAAAACATGTTGTTCTACGTTTGGAAGGAACAAAATAATAATAAAACAAAGGAGCCATTAAAAAAAAGTCTTGCCAAGCGGCTGGACTAAGTGGCAAGGAATTAAGATCCTCTGTGTTCAAGGAGGTACCGGGAAGCTGCAGATAACAGTCCAAACAATATTACGATCATCAAGTAAAATGCGCAGGAGTGCTCATACATGAAATTAAGGTTTATTCCGATCAGTATCGACTGCGCACATGTATTTATCGACACCTTTATTTTTTTTAGAAGCGAAAACAATTACTAAACCAAAGAGTAAGCAAAAGACTCGATGGAAATTATAAACCTTAATTTTGTATTTACCATCATGATACTGATGTTCAAAGTTGCATATTGAACTACTCATTCCACGTTCTAGGAGGTACAATTGGGACTTCTGTTTCCACAAAAGTCTTCAAATTTCTTACAGTTATTCGGCCATAGAAACAATCGTTAAAATTACTGGAAAAGTATTGGAGGAAGTCTGTTCAGCAGAATTGTTAGTATATTAATTCCTGATTTTATAAATAGATAATTTACGATAAGACACAAACACAATAAAGATAATTTACAATCAAAATATTGGTTTATTGCGCCATTCTAACAGTAAAACAAGCAATCCCCTTTTAAAACCACGCTGTTATCCTGAATCTCAGACGTTGATGGTGCAGGGTGGATTTGTCGTGGTATCAAGCATTGCAAAAGAGTTCCGTTGGTGACTTCCATGCGTAGTCCACAATGCTGCCGCATTAGGTGACGTTTATCGAATACCACGCCCCATCGATCATGAGCCACTAAACTCCTACATTCTCTGACACACAGTGGCTGACAACAGCAAGCAGCATTTGTTTCCCAATCCACCTTATTTCATGGGATATGTTGATCAAATACATTTGGAAAATAAAATACAGCTTTATAATGAGACGAATATGATTTTGATCAATTAATTTTTTTAAATACTTCGTGATTGTCGGTATATGTTTCATTTTAATTGTTCGAGGGTTACGATATGAGGGGTACGATATTTGCAGGTAGTCCGCTTGATTAGCGTTTTTGTATACACAATGGCAATAATGAAAACTTACCTCGGTATTTGTATAATTGAAGTGATTTTAAATTGAAAATAGGACTTATCGTGAAGTTGCTCGTAAAACCGGGTAAGAACAATTTTAGTGTCGCGATGTCTCACGAAAATATAATTATGCTTCTGTGGTTGCAGGTGGAAATGCACTAGCGGTCTTCAAGAAGGATGTTGGTGAGAATGTTCGAAATGTTATAAGTTATATCAGAAAATATTATCGATTAAAAGTACAGCCTGAATGTTATATAATGGACTTGTTCCACTGCTGAAATAACTTTAAGGATACATGCATATATAAAGTTAATTTTTTGGAATAATATATCTCGACAAAAAAAAGTAGCAGGCGTCAGATATCACGCATAAGCAGAACCACGTCGTACTTTTTAAAGTGCATATATGTATAGAGGCTGCTTTGGTGTTATAAATTATGAAACATTCTTGCTATATCTTGGTAAAATAAATTATGAAACCGTCTTGCTATATAATTTTAAAACGGGTTCACCAACTTTATTTTTCTGATCCACCGTTGATCCACAACGTATCATCATATATAAAGCAGGCGGAATGTTATCAAGCAGGCTGATTAAAAGCGAGACAAATGCGTGCAGTTATCGATAGACATAGACAATGAAACAAATACGAAGAGACAGTACTGACGCATTCATACATGGAAACAATAGTGGACATAAAAGGAACAGAGAGTCAACCGAAAGAAACCGAACTCGACTGTATCAGTGGAGATCGCTGGCCGTCTGTTCGTCTTTTTTCCTTTTTTTTGTTGTGTGTCGGTGTTGGGATGGTTTTTGCTTTTGTTTTTTGGCTGTGTATGTGTGGGGTGGGGTGGGGTGGGGTGGGGTGGGGGGTGGTGGAGGAAACCTTTCCTTTTTAGGTCTCTCCCTCACGGCGGGGGGCGCGGCTCGGCCGCGGGCCTTCCATCGCCCGGGGGGCCTTCCATCGCCCGGTGCGGCTCGGCCGCTGGACTTTACACCGCTGGTGCGGCTCGGCCGCGGGACCTAACATCGCCCGGCGCGGCCGCGGGACGGTTCAGCGCCAGGCGCGGCTCGGCCGCGGGGCCTTCCATCGCCCGGCGCGGCTCGGCCGCGGGATTTTACATCGCTGGTGCGGCTCGGCCGCGGGACCTAACATCGCCCGGTGCGGCTCGGCTGCGGGACGTAGCAGCGCACGGTACGGCCGCGGGGCCTTCCATCGCCCGGCTCGGTCACGGGACTTTTCAGCACCCGGTACGGCTCGGTCGCGGGGCCTTGAATCACCCGGCTCGGCCGCGGGACTTTTCAGCGCCCGGTGCGGCTCGGCCGCGGGACTTCCATCCCCTTGCGGGGACTGTGCGGGTCGGTCGGGGTCGAGCTGTCTGTCCGTGGGCGTGGGGAAGAGAGTGGAAGTTCTGTTGCCTCCATCACAGTGAGGGGTTGTTTGGAGTCACTGTGATGGATGTTCACAAAATGCTGGAGTAACTCAGCAGGTCAGGCAGCATCTCGGGAGAGAAGGAATGGGTGACGTTTCGGGTCGAGACCATTCTCCTGGATGTTTGTATTGGGGTCATGTGTCTTGTGTTCTTTTTTTTTGTATGTGACTGCAATGTAATTTCGTTCGGTACCTCGGTACCGAATGACAAATAAAGCTCTGTATTCCTGTATTCTGTATTCAAGTCGACTTTAATTGATGCATTCGCAATAAACATTCGTATGTACTATTCAGTCAAATTAATATATTTCATGTATTTAGACTCATTGGGTCATAGAATCTTACTGCATGGATACAGGTCCATCGGCTCAACTGTCTCACACCGGCCAACATGAACCATCTATCCTAGTCCCACCTCGCTGCGTTTGGCCAATATCTCTCTAAACCTGTCCTATCCATGCACCTATTTAAATGTTTCTTTTAAAAGAAACATTTGAAAACGTATTGTTGCAATAGTACGTGCCTCGACTTCCTGCACCTTGTATATACACCAACCACGTTTTGCGGGAAAATGTTAACCGCAGCGTTACCGATATCTCTGGATAGGCCCGCGGGAGTCTGATTTTCAGCTGATTTTCCCGCAATATTGTGACATTGACCAGGACATTTTCCTGATTTCATAACGTTTTTGATTCGAATTCGATTTCTGCGATCGCTGAGGGAACAAATAGTTTGTAATATCTGCGGTCAACTTAATATTGTAAACACCACGATCCAGAAATGGATACTTGATCTTGCAAATATGATCTATAAATATACAAAGGTATGATATTTTACTGATAACAGTTGATTCTTAGCTTGCTACCACGAGTTAACACATTTACTTGCTTGTTGTTGAATGTGGAATTGACGCGTTTGTATATTTATGATTTATTATTAATTTATTATTTAAATTATTGTGCAACTTAATACATAAAGTGAATCAGCTGACATAGATAAATCATTATAACTCGTTACATTAACAGAAAACAAGTTGATGAATCCGTAAACTCGATTTAAACTATTATGGTAAAATTACTACTTTTCCTTTTTTTGCATTGCAGAAGAACAACTCAAGCGAAAAGATGAAGGTAATTGTGTTCATGTATTTTTCTCCACTGTCGCTGTGAACGTGGACCTGTAACTTTTACAACGAAATCTCTTCGGAAAAAAATAAGAAATCACCTGCAAACTAGGTATGAGTGAAATACGAGATAATTTTTTTAATAAAATCTATTCATTTGTGATAGGTTTCAGGCCGTCACAGATTTCGCTTGGAATTTTATCAGGATTGATAGTTGCCACAACAGGGTGAATCGGTGGAAATCACAGCATCGCAGCAGTGACTAAATAATCTCTTTCAATGCCAAGGGTATGTTTATTGCAAAAGTAACATCAGTGGAAAATTGAAGAAAGGCACCGACACAAAACATCACATTTCTGTCTTCAAGGATGCTGCTTGCTCTGCTCATTTACTCCAACATTTCATGCCTTTCCTCGGTAAATCAACATTTGCAGTTCATTTTTCTACCTCTTACTACCAATATTCTTTGGGGGCGAAGTGTCAACACTTGGCCCGTTGATGTTAATTTATCTTACCTCTGCTGACTTCTCATTTTTGCAAGCTTCTCTCTTTGTAATCGTAGCTAGTTTCAGCCTCAGTCCTTTTCCCTGACTTGGCGCTTTGAAATGTTCTGCAAGATTAAATTGTATGTCTTGGTTAGTGTACTCCCACTAGTCTATAGTAATTGCGAGACACTCCACATTAATGTCCACTTGTTCTCTTGACTTTTTGATGTGAATGCTGCAGGTATCCAACCAAAAAGCCCTTCTTTTTTTGTGTTTCCTCCATTCAACAATGCATGGACTCTAGTTGGATTTCTTTTTCCGTGAATATATACCATGTTACCTCCATTCGAGAAGTCCTTTAGTGCATAACCTATCCTTGTTCTTGACTTCCTTATATAGAAAAACTTAATTGATATGAACAAAACGTGGTATACAGCAAGGATGCTCTGACATATTGTCTTTAGTGGAGATGTTCCCGGGGTGGGAAGTTATTTACTACTGGGGTAAAAGTGCGACATAATCAATTTTAGTTTTTAAATCATTCTACAAATCATACTCTCACAGTGACAATGCTTTCGCGACGTTGATTTTCATTACTACGACATTATAAAGATGTTTAACCTGAAATTATGCAGATTTTTTCCAGACCACGGTCAAAAATGTATATATTGTATAAACATCTGCTTCCCCTCCATTGTGCAGTTACACTCGCAATTGATACATATTTCAATGGCCAGATGTATTGGTCCAAGGCATGATTAAACAAGAGGCCACACTACTCGTTTTGCTTCAACATGAAACGTGCACCTGTAAAAGTTTAATTTGCAAATTTTCGTTCTATTTTTTCACACAGAAATTAAAAAGTTGCAAAGCGAAAAATGTAAGAAACAATCAGCAATCACGAAATAGATGTATGCACATTGTACAATTTCCAGAATTCATATCTCTCATATATATCTGACTAGCTTAAGTGTGTAAGCAACTAAAAAGAGTCTTACATTGTTGAAGTTAATGTCCAGAGTATGACTTGGTGAGATTTTGGGCTCGACACATTTTGGAGATAAAATCTTTTAATAACCGCAATAGCCACATACCCAGAAGCAAATATATTACTCTTAAAGTTATGCTCCACTATAGTTCGTTCCTCTGTAGGATGTACTGAACAGTGTTTAATTAAACGACTGCTATCGCTCGAACATGAAGGTAAATTATAAGAAAAGGTGCTGTAACCAGGATAAATGACATTTTGACAGTGTTACCAATGATCACTGCTGCTGAGCACATTAGGAACGATAAAATTGAGTTATAAGTTTCTGTAAATTTTAAAGCCTTCTTCTTAGTGTCAAGCACTTATAATTTTTTTTAATCGATTCTAATGCAATAACCTTTATGTGTTGCACATTTCCATTATGATTTCCCTATTACATTGTAGTGCAGCACAGGGGTATTTCTGAAGCTGATTGGTTAAATAGCCATGCCTTCTGTATTCAGCGCCTGCAGATTCTCCGTTCATACACGCACCCAATTGAAGTTCACACATACACATAAGCACGCACACACGCACGCACACACACACGAACACAAACAAAGACAAACAGACTATCAAAGAACACAGGAACAACATGTTAAATGTTTGGTTTGTGGGTTCGTTTTTAAGGCAGTGTAGAATTAAAAATGGTGGAATTCACCAGGTACAAGGGAGTAGGGAACACGTATTCAATGTTAGCTCAAATGATATATATAAAATTACATCATTAAGACACGTTAAGTTTGTGTTTTGCGAAACAAGGTACAAGAAGGTCTATAAGCGGGAACGATTGATCGAATTTCATTTTAAAATGACATATCGCGTTGATAAAGGGAAATCAAGTCACGCCCGATGCGCAGATTTTCATACTACGCCTGAAGGTAGCCGAGGTGTTCGTTGCTGAAGAACACACTGCAACTAAATCTGAAATCCATGGACCGAACATATTTGGACGGATGTCGATGGACCTGACACTGAGTTCGGTGTTGCACTCATCCCGCTATTGCTCACTGCACTAAACGGAATAAAACCGTCTCTTCCTTAAAAATGAGCGACTGGACCACCAGTGACAAAAACTAATATCCAGCCCATGGTATATCTCAACGCACTAAAGAAACATTTGTCAGTCAAAGGACTTGTCCATAATTTCGTAAAGGTCCACAATAAGCAGATACACGTGGAATGCGTCAGTGAAATAGAAATAATAAGATAAAGAACAATATTAGTAAAATATGAAACAACATTTCAAATTAAAGAAACTAACTAAAATACTAAAATTAGCATGCAGTAATTGTAGGAGCCATTTATGCTTAATTCAGTTATTGTCATTCTGTTATGGCTATTTAATAATTCTCGTCTATGTATTTCTGCCTACTTGTGAGTGTGACTTAATGCGTAATTGCGAGTGTCTAGATGGGAGAAGGCTACTGTGTCGACAGAGGTTGTGGGTCAGTTTAGGCTCGGAGGATGGTGAGCATAGTTATTTAACACACGCGCTCGTACCACACGCGCTCGTACCACACGCGTTCGTACCATACGCTTGTAGCATCTATATTTGTAAGAACCACACGGTAATAACTGCAAGATTTCTAGATATTGTTCGAAGAGGAAACAGTTGATAAAGTACGGAAACTGATGAATTACTCTATGATTTATGCTACTTTAATAAAACCAATTAATGAAGAAAAGAAGTTTGGAAGATTCGTTTTGTCATATCAGGGTGCGACGTGTGCGCAAGCTATAACTACATTTCATCCCCGAGAAGTAATGGCTATCGAAGTGGGATTTCGAGATGGTATAGAAACTGCCATTGCATTAGAGTAAGAACTTGCTCTGAAATATTAGAGTAAAGAACTTGCTCTGAATGGAGTAAAGTAAACGGAATTTAAGAAAGACTTGTTCTACAAGCAAAATCCAATTCTACAGTGGAATTGAAGAGAAAGCTGAAACTCTGCCAGAGATTGGAGCTGAAATTCTGGAATAAAGAACCTGCCGGTCGAAGGCAAATTGACACGGTCTACACCAGGATCATCAGAAGATTGAAGACTTCATTGACCGGGTACCGTGAGTAGACGGCTGTTTCGTGGTAATTTGAAGTTAAGAAGTTTAAAAAACGTAAAAGCCTGTGGAAAATGTCTGCAGAAGTGCTATTTAACACAAGAAGCTTGATTTTGCTACGACGAGATAAGGAAGCCCAACTCGCAGAGCACGACCTTGAGAATTAATGATGTTATGAACTACTGCAAGATAAAGTGCTCAGCCAGCGATTGTTTACCATAGGTGCTGGCCGAAGACTTTCAGCCTTGCAATTAATGATGTGTTTTGCAAAAATGCTCATTCTGTTTTGAATTCTTCTGGTGTTGCTGGAACATAGAGATAAGCACCAATTATCATGGATAAATGGAGGCCTGCAGCCATGGCTCAAACATCGTACTCTATAGTGGAACGTGCGAAGCAACGAGGTGTAGAGGTGGAAGAAGAAATTACGCCTCAGGACAGTGTCTCAAACGTCTCAACACGAAGATCTAGACGTAAATACAGTTCTGTAGCCAGTTCAGCTACGAGGGTCTCCGCTCAAATTGAAGCTGAAGCTGAGATGGCTGCTCTCTCGCAAGAAGCTGCTGCCTTAGAGAAAAAATATGAGATTGAGGAACAAGAAGAACAGCTGAAGAGTGAGGCTGAGAGACAAGAAGAACAGCTGAAGAGAGCTGAGAGACAAGAAGAACAGCTAAAGAGAGAGACCGTGAGACAAAAAGAACAGCCGGAGAGGCTGAGAGACAAGAAGTGCGACTGAAAAGACAAGCAGAACAGCTGAAGAGAGAGAAGGAACGGCTGGAAATAGACACAAAGCTGGCAGCTGCAGAGGCAAGGAGGGATGTACTGGAAGACCGAATGTCTAAGGCCAGCTCGAGAGTTTCCCCAGAAGAAGGGTTCCTTAATCCAAGAAGGAGCTACTAAGTTGGAACCAAATGCTGAGGTCATCCCACAGCCAGGGCCAGCCTGGTCTCGTGACGCCGAACTGGCACTGAGTAAGTGGATGGTCGACGAAACTTTAACAAAGCAACCGGGTGCTAGACCGAAGCAACTTACCTTTGGGATGCCTGCTACGGCTCGGGATGAGCCAACCCAATATACTTTTCAGAGGCCCGCTCGTCAGCTACCTGCACCCAGTAACAGAGACATGGCTTCATCCAATTATCCCGGACGGAGCCATTGAGCTAGCCGGGCGTACAGCGTTTCTCTGGGATAGAAACATCGACTCCGGTAAGAGCAAGGGGGGGGGGGGGGGGTTATGCATTTACGTGCACAACAACTGGTGCACTAACATCCAAATCATGGATAGCCACTGTTCTCCTGATCTGGAGTTCCTGACAGTTAAATGCAGGCCTTTTTACCTTCCTCGTGAATTTACAGTGGTTATAGTAACAGCAGTCTACATCCCACCAAATGTTAACGCTAGCACAGCTTTCGGCTACCTGCTCGGTGGAATAAACTCACAACAGAGCACATATACAGATGCAGCCCACATCATAGCCGGGGACTTTAACCATGTAGACCTAAAGACAGTTCTCCCGAAATTTGAACAACATATTAGATGTACTACCAGGGGAAAAAACACACTAGACAAGGTTTATTCTAACATTAAGAAGGGTTTCAGGTCAGCACCACTACCACACCTAGGGCAGTCAGATCACCTGTCCATGTTCTTAACTCCAGCATGCACCCCACTCAGGAGGAAAGCTCCAGTCACCATAAAGACTGTTAAGACATGGCCTGAAGGAGCTTCCTCGCAGCTGCAGGATTGCTTCGAAAGGACCAACTGGGATATTTTTGAGGATCAGGACTTGGAGGAGTACACATCAGCTGTACTCTGCTACATCCAAAACTGTTTTAACTATGTCACCGTCGACAAACATATCCGGTTGTATCCCAATCAGAAGCCCTGGATGACGAAGGATGTCAGGTCTCTCCTCAAGGACCGTAACACCGCCTTCAGGTCTAGTGATAGAGCTCTATACAGTGCTGCTAGAACCAACCTGAAGAGGGGCATCAAGGACGCCAAAGCGTCCTACAAGAGGAAGATTGAGGACCACTTCACCAACAATGACCCACGGCGGGTATGGCAAGGCATCCAGCACATCACCAACTACAAGACCAGCAACCGCACGACTGCCGACGGCGACGCCTCACTGGCAGAGGAACTTAACTGTTTCTTTGCTCGTTTCATGGTGAAACCTACAGTGGCAGACATAACACCCTCTCCAGCACCTGACAACCACATCTTCACTGTGCTGGAGAATGATGTTAAGCGCGTGCTCAGAGCAGTGAATCCCAGGAAAGCTGCAGTGTGACGGGAAGAGTGCTGTAGGAATGTGCAGACCAATTATCTGAGGTCTTCACAAAAATCTTCAACCTGTCCCTTTTAAAATCCACCATCCCCCCCTGCCTGAAGTCCGCCACAATCATCCCACTGCCGAAAAAGTCTGTCATTAGCGGCCTTAACGAGTACCGTCCGGTAGCTCTCACACCGGTCATCACAAAGTGCTTCGAGAGGCTGGTCCTGCAGCACATCAATGCCAGCCTCCCACCCACCTTTGACCCATATCAGTTTGCCTACAGAGAAAATAGGTCTACAGGGGATGCCATCGCCACCGCTCTTCACACTGCACTGACCCACCTTGAACACCAGGGGAGCTATGTGAGGATGCTCTTCCTAGACTTCAGCCCTGCCTTTAACACAGTCATCCCGAGCAGACTGGTTACCAAACTTTCTGACCTTGGATTTTCCCAAACCATCCGCCAATGGATCAAGGACTTCCTGACCAACCGCCCCCAGACCTTCAAAATAGGCCCTCACCTCTCCTCCACCATTACACTGAGCACCGGCTCACCACAGGGCTGTGTGTTGAGCCCCATCCTTTACTCCCTGTACATTCACGACTGCGCCCCCACCCATCCCACCAACACCATCATCAAGTTCGCGGATGACACGACTGTGGTTGGACTCATCTCAGGAGGAGATGAGACAGCCTACAGGGATGAAATCCAAAGGCTGGCAGCATGGTGTTCAGTGAACATTCTTGTCCTGAACTCCTCCAAAACAAAGGAACTTATAATAGACTACAGGAAAACCAGTGCAGAACACGACCCACTCTACATCAATGGGGTCTGTGTGGAAAGGGTACCCGCTTTCAGGTTCCTGGGTACGCACATCGCAGAGGATCTTACCTGGTCTACCAACACCATTACCACAGTGAAGAAGGCACAGCAGAGACTCCACTTCCTGAGGATCCTCAGGAAGACCAACCTGCAGGAGAAGCTCATGATGTCCTTCTATCGCTGCTCCATCGAGAGTGTGCTGGCATACTGTATAACCACATGGTATGCCAGCTGCTCAGAAAAGGACAGGAAGGCCCTTCAGAGGGTCATCACGACGGCCCAGAAGATCATCGGCTGCTCACGGCCCTCCCTGGAGCACCTGTTCAGCCTGCGCTGCCTCAGTAGAGCAGGAAAAACAATAAAAGACCCATCCCACCCCGGCCACCGTCTGTTTGTTCTTCTGCCCTCTGGTCGACGTTTCAGGTCGATCAAATCCCGAACAAACAGGCTCAAGAACAGTTTTTACCCCAGGGCCATACGAGAACTGAACACCACTTTCTGCAATAGTTCACACTGTTAAAACTTTTGTATTTAATATATTGGTATTTATTTGTTTTGCATTTATTGCATATATGTTTTTTACGCACCGTCAGGATTGCTATTTTTTAATTTCGTTGCACTTGTTGCAACGACAATAAATGAATATTATTATTATTATTATTATTATTATTATTATTATTATTATTATTATTATTATTATTATTATTATTATTATTATTATTATTATTATTATTATTATTATTATTATTATTATTATTATTATTATTATTATTATTATTATTATTATTATTATTATTATTATTATTATTATTATTATTATTATTATTATTATTATTATTATTATTATTATTATTATTATTATTATTATTATTATTATTATTATTATTATTATTATTATTATTATTATTATTATTATTATGAGAATTGGCCTCCACTGCCCTCTGAGGCAGAGAATTACACAGATTCACAACTCTCTGACAAAAAAGTTTTTCCTCATCTCTGTTCTAAATGGCCTACCCCTTATTCTTAAACTGTGGCCCCTGGTTCTGGACTTCCCCAAAATTGGGAACATGTTTCCTGCCTCTAACATGTCCAAACCCTTAATAATCTTATACTTTTCGATAAGATCCACTCTCATCCTTCTAAATTCCAGTGGGTACAAACCTAGTCGCTCCAGTCTATCAACATATGACCGTCCCGCCATTCCGGGAATTAACCTAGTAAACCTACACTGCACGCCCTCAATAGCATTAATATCCTTCCTCAAATTTGGAGACCAAAACCGCACACAGTACTCCAGGTGCGGTCTCACTAGGGCCCTGTACAACTGCAGAAGGACCTATTTGCTCCTATACTCAACTCCTCTTGTTATGAAGGCCAACATTCCATTGGCTTTCTTCACTGCCTGCAGTACCTGTATGCTTCCTATCAGTGACTGATGCACTAAGACACCCAGTTCACGTTGTACGTCCCCTTTTCTAACTTGACACCATTCAAATAATAATCTGCCTTCCTATTCTTACCACCAAAGTGGATAACCTCACACTTATCCACATTAAACTGCATCTGGCATGTATCCGTCCACTCACACAACCTGTCCAAGTCACCCTGCAACCTCATAGCATCTTCCTCACAGTTCACACTGCCACCTAGCATTGTATCATTGGCAAATTTGCTAAAGGTACTTTTAATCCCTTCATCCAAGTCATTGATGTATATTGTAAATAGCTGCGGTCCAAACACCGAGCCTTGCGGTACCCCACTAGTCACTGCCTGCCATTCTGAAAGGGACCCATTTATCCCCACTCTTTGCTTTCTGTCTGTCGACCAACTTTCTATCCATGTCAGTACCCTAACTCCAATACCATGTGCTCTAATTTTGCCCACCAATCTCCTATGTGGGACCTTGTCGAAGGCTTTCTGAAAGTCGAGGTACACCACATCCTCCGGCTCTCCCCTGTCAATTTTCCTAGTTACATCCTCAAAAAATTCCAGTAGATTAGTCAAGCACGATTTCCCCTTTCGTAAATCCATGCTGACTCGGAACGATCCTGTTACTGCGATCCAAATGTTCCGCAATTTCGTCTTTTATAATTGACTCCAGCATCTTCCCCACCACTGATGTCAGACTAACTGGTCTATAATTTCCCGTTTTCTCTCTCCCTCCTTTCTTGAAAAGTGGGATAACATTAGCTACCCTCCAATCCACAGGAACTGACCCGGAATCTATGGAACATTGGAAAATAATCACTAACAGAGGAATACGGACGCGATGTGGGTGGAACAAACTGAGAAGCCGGCCACGAGTGACGTTGTTGCCACCCCTCAGTTAACTGCACATATTGGGGCCGGGGTAGAAGCCTGTACTTTCGCCATCCTGCCAGTAGAGGTAAGAAGCAGTGAAGGGAATACAGTGTTGCACACATATGCCTTTTTGGACAGTGGAAGTTCCGCTACCTTATGCACCGAAATCTTGATGAGAAAAATGGATATTACAGGAGAAAAGGTTAAGCTTCTCTTGAACACCATAAATGGTCCGAAATACCACGATAGTTATCATATCACAAGTATGGAAATAGCTAGTCTGGAGGAAGGCAACTTTACACAGATATCTGATGTGTTTACAAAAGAGAGTATACCCGTCTTTCTTTCGAACATACCCAAGCAAGAGGACTTGGAAAAGTGGCCTTACTTGAAGGGTGTAAAATTACCCAAAATAAACTCAAGTATTGACCTACTTATCGGAACGAATGCTTTTAAAATATTAGAACCTAGAAGGGTTATTACCAGTCAAGAAGATGGTCCGTTTGCTGCGAAAACCATACGCGGATGGGTTATCTGTGGCTCCCCGAGAAAGAATAATAAAGGCAGAAAAGGGAATAATTATACTGCTGCTGCTCTCAACCGGATATCTATCGTATACCTAGAGGAGTTGTTGACTAAGCAATATAATCACGACTTGAATGAAAGAGCCGGCAAGGAATCAGAAGAAATGTCCAGAGAAGAGGTGAAATTCTTGGAAATTATGCGTCGCTCAGTAAAGATGATAGAAGATCACTATTGCCTGGATCTATCCTTTAAACAAGGTCTTAGTCTGCCGAATAACCGATGCATTGCAGAACCAAGTATTCAGAATCTGAAACGCAAGTTTGGTAAGAATACTCAATTTCATGATGAATATACATCTTTCCTCTCGGAAATTATTAATAATGGTTATGCTGAAAGAGTGCCGGAAGACCAGCTGAATAGAAGTGATGGAGAACTTTGGTATATCCCACAACAAGGGGTGTATCATTCAAAGAAGGGAACATTAAGAGTGGTCTTCGACTGTGCTGCGGTTTTCAAGGGTAAATCACTTAACTGTCCGCTGTTACAGGGTCCAGACTTAACGAACTCACTCATCAGAGTTCTTATCAAATTCAGACAACAGCCGGTAGCCTTGATGGCACATATCAAAGCAATGTTTTATCAGGTCAAGGTCTCGGAAAAACATGTTGACTACTTGCGATTCCTATGGTGGCCGGACGATAATGTACAACAAGATCTCGTTGAATACAGGATGAAGGCACATCTCTTCGGAGCAGTGTCATCGCCGAGTTGAGCAAACTTCGCATTGAGGAAAACCGCTGAGGATAATAAAGCTTACTTTTCAGAAGAGGTGACAAACACATTAAAGAGCAATTTCTATGTGGACGATTGTTAAAAATCTATGACGACGGAAGAAGTAGCTATTCAAATGGTCAAGCATTTGACTTCCCTTAGCAATAACGGAGGGTTCAGGCTAACGAAATGGATCAGCAACAGCTGTGCTGTACTTGAAACTATTCCACCGGAGGACAGAGCTAAGGAGACTGGGGAGTTGGACTTGGATAAGGACGATCTGCCCACGGAAAGAGCACTGGGATTGCACTGGTGCGTCGAAAGGGACGTGTTCCAATTCAGAATTTCGATTCAGGAGAGACCATATACAAAACGGGGCATTCTGCCCGTGATTGGTTCTGTTTAGGACCCTTTGGGATTTCTTGCACCATTTACACTACCAGCCAAGTTAATTTTGCAGGATGACTGTAAGAAGAAACTTGGATGGGATGAGAATATACCGCAAATCGTCTCTCAGCGATGGACAGAGTGGTTAGAAGATCCCAACAAGATCTCGGAGTTCAGAATGGACCGGTGTATGAAGCCTACAAACTTTGGTCGAATCAAATTTGCACAGCTGCATCACTTTTCAGACGCAAGTGAAAGTGGTTATGGTACTGTTTCGTATTTAAGATTGGAAAGTGATGACAGTGAAGTACATATTGCGTTCTTAATTACATATTGCGTGAAGTACATATTGCGAAAGGCCAGAGTTGCACCATTGAAGCAAATGACGATTCCCACGATGGAGCTTGCAGCCGCAGTCTTAGCCATCAGAATTGACATATTGCTGCATAAGGAGCTGCAGCTTGAGCTGGTGGAGTCTACTTTTTGGACTGATAGCATGATAGTGCTTAAGTACATTAATAATGAAAACAAACGTTTCCTAACCTTCGTAGCAAACAGGGTCTCTTTAATAAGGGATGCTACTATGGTATCACAGTGGAAGTATATTAATACCAAGGAGAAACCTGCGGATGAGGCGTCTAGAGGATTAACAGCGGGAGGCTTCTATAGTAATAAGAGGTGGATCAGCGGGCCAGAGTTTCTCTGTAGACCAGAGAGTGAATGGCCAAAGTTTAAGCTGGAAAATGAAATCCTTACCAATGATCCGGAGGTCAAACAAGACATTGTAGTGAATGTCATTAGTAAGGATCCGCTAGATTCCACAAACTATCTAATTACTTACTTTTCATCATGGAATAGATTGAAGACTGTGGTGGCTTGGTTTCTAAAATTAAGAACAATGCTTTTGCAGTGGTCTCGTACGAGAAAGAAAATTCGGACTGCTATGAGTAGTTTGGAAACGGATCCTGACAAGTTGAAAGTCAAGGTGGACACGAGAATATTTGCCTTTAATTCAGGAACGTCAACGATGGTTGAGAGTGAGAAGAAATTTTATTCCAGGTGATATCGTTTTGGTGATTGATTCTACTGAACCATCAGGTTCTTGGTTGATGGGCAGGAAACTGGAGATGATGCCGGACGTTAAAGGTTTTGTGTGTACGGTATGACTTCAAATTAAGGACAATATTTTGGTAAGACCAATACCAAGATATGCCTGCTTCTGGAAGGTGAAGGAGACGATTGAAGAATTGCGAAAGAAATTTGTACGCTGATGTATATGTAATGCATATTGTTTTGTTATTGGATGAATATTAAGCTTTTTATATCTCTTTTGATATCTATTAGTAATTGCTTCGTTATATACGCAGAACAATTAGGGGCCGGTATGTAGGAGCCATTTATGCTTAATTCAGTTATTGTCATTGTGTTATGGCTATATTTTAATATTTCTAGTTTATGTCTTTTTTGCCTGCTTGTGGGTGTGACATAATGCGTAATTGGGAGTGTCTAGATGGGAGGAGGCTAGTGTGTCGACAGAGGTTGTGGGTCAGTTTAGATTCGGAGGATGGTGAGCATACAGTTCTTTACCTCACGCGCTCGTACCACACGCGCTCGTACCACACGCGCTCGTACCATACGCTTGTATCATCTATAATTGTAAGAACCACACGGTAATAACTGCAAGATTCTAGATATTGTTAGAAGAAGAAACAGTTGATAAAGTACGGAAACTGATGAATTACACTATGATTTATGCTACTTTAATAAAACAATTCAATGAAGAAAAGAAGTTTGGAAGATTCGTTTTGTCATATCAGGGTGCGACGTGTGCGTAAGCTATAACTACATTTCATCCCCGAGAAGTAATGGCTATCGAAGTGGGATTTCGAGATAGTATAGAAACTGCCATTAAAGTCATAAAAGGAAGACCCTTATCGTTACACGTTAACGTATTCTAACAATTGTTTCTGCATTACCTGATTAACCATTGTGGCTTTTCCGTCACTTCAGGCAAACCGAAACGAACGAACGAACAAACAAACGAACGCAGCCTTATCCCCTGGGTAGAGGATAGTAAAACTAGAGTACGTCCACATCCCCCACACCGAGTCCCCCTTTGTCCTCCCACCATCCCAAACGTCGATCCCTCCACGCCGCGTCCCCACTGTTCTTCACGGCGGTCCTGCCACGTCGGGTCCCCAATGTTTCCCCTCGTCCCTCTTCCCCCCCCCCCATCACGCTCATGGACCGCTGATCGTGGGTGGATCGCGAGGCCGCACCGTCAAAGAGGCAGGTATCCCACACAATGCAATTGGGAATAATATGTGAGTAACGATGAATAATGAATCAATAGAAATTACCCTTTTGGATATTCTTCATTTAGTGCCAGATAAAAGAATAACTGATAAAGAACCAGGTATGCATATGAGCGAATTTGAATGTTTCAGTCTTTGGGATGCAAAACGTGAGAGTGGCCTAATATCATTGAACGTTTCTGGTGAGGAAACTAACTTTACTGTAAAGGTTATTGTAGGAGCTATTTCGCGTATATTAGTTTATTTTTTACATTTTATTATATTACCTTGTATCCTGCTGCAGATTGCACAATATAGGGTTATTGCTATGCTTACGTTTAGGTTGGACGGAGCTAGAGTCACGGCGATTTGGGACGTGTCGGCAGTGGGAGCCGAGAAGGTGCTGACAGAAGGTCAGCCAAAAGGATTCTGCAGCCAAGATTTAATCGAATGTCGATCTTGCTGACACGCAGATTAGGACTGATCTCCGCCGAAGGTAGATCTAGCGGTTCGTATTAATTGTATAGATTGTGGTAAGGTATGGAATTTTAACAGGTGAATCAAAAACCAGTCGATCGCAAGAGATATGCCAATAAGTTATATTGCGACTTCAAATAAAAGAGGACTAACTAATTCAAACGTCAAGAAAGTCTCTGTTATTCAAAAAATGCTGGAGTAACTCAGCAGGTCAGGCAGCATCTCGGGAGGGAAGGAATGGGTGACGTTTCGGGTCGAGACCCTTCTTCAGACTGATGTCAGGGGGGCGGGACAAAGGAAGGATATAGGTTGAGAAAGGAAGATAGAGGGAGATCTGGGAAGGGGAGGGGAAGGGAGGGACAGAGGAACTATTTAAAGTTGGAGAAGTCCACGTTCATACCACTGGGCTGCAAACTGCCCAGGCGAAATATGAGGTGCTGTTCCTCCAATTTCCGGTGGGTCTTACTATGGCACCGGAGGAGGCCCATGACAGAAAGGTCAGACTGGGAATGGGAGGGGGTATTGAAGTGCTCGGCCACCGGGAGATCAGTTTTGTTAGTGCGGACCGAGCGCAGGTGTTCAGCGAAGCGATCGCCGAGCCTGCGCTTGGTTTCGCCGATGTAAATGAGTTGACATCTAGAGCAGCGGATGCAATAGATGAGGTTGGAGGAGGTGCAGGTGAACCTTTGTCTCACCTGGAAAGACTGTTTAGGTCCTTGGATGGAGTTGAGGGGGGAGGTAAAGGGACAGGTGTTGCATCTCGTGCGGTTGCAGGGGAAAGTGCCCGGGGTTGGGTGGTTTGGGTAGGAAGGGACGAGTGGACCAGGGAGTTACGGAGGGAACGGTCTCTGCGGAACGCAGAGAGGGGAGGGGATGGGAAGATATGGCCAGTGGTGGGGTCGCGTTGTAGGTGACGGAAATGTTGGTGGATGATATGTTGGATTCGCTGGATGGTGGGGTGGAAGGTGAGAACGAGGGGGATTCCGTCATTGTTGCAAGTGGGGGAAGGGGGAGCAAGAGTGGAGCTGCGGGACGTAGAAGAGACCCTAGTGAGAGCCTCATCTATAATGGAGGAGGGGATTCCCCGTTTTCTGAAGAACGAGGACATCTCGGAAGTCCTAGTGTAAAACAGCTCATCCCGGGCGCAGATGCGGCGTAGAAGGAGGAATTGGGAGTAGGGGATAGACTTTTTGCAGGGGACCGGTTGGGAAGAAGTGTAGTCCAGATAGCTGTACGAGTCAGTGGGTTTATAGTAAATGTCCGTCACTAGTCTGTCTCCTGTGATGGAGATGGTGAGGTCCAGAAACGGGAGGGAGATGTCGGAGATAGTCCAAGTATATTTAAGGGCAGGATGGAAATTGGAGGTGAAGTGTATGAAGTCAGTGAGTTCTGCATGGGTGCAAGAGGTAGAAGTCTCTGTTATTGTTGTAGCTTGCGTCATTAAGCTCATTCTTTCACCCGATCTATGTAAGAGGCAGCTTGGGAGCTAATTGGTAGACGAGCAGCTGGTCGCAAAAGTTATTTTATTTCCGAAAAAACCGACCTTGGGCGTTATACCTACCCTTTCTTACACATACCTCTCCATGCTCGTATCGATACATTTAGATTACTGGAATTAACTCAGCGAGTTCCAAGTTATAACCAATGTTTCCTTAAAATTAAAAAAATCCCCACAACCTCTCCGTTTCTTGATTAAATCGACTTAATTCTGCTTGATTGGTGAAAGTCTTCTTATCGAGTCCACATCACAAAATTAGAAACTTTGCAGTCAGAGCTGAACACACTTCTCGTCATCTGCATACAATGGCGTCATGCACTTCTTGTGCTTCTTGTGCGTGGTGGTGCAAAGTTTGGTGGCAACAGGGCAGCGTCGTGAACGCTCTTCCCTTGACCCCACAGAGAAAGTAATCTATTAAGACATCTTTACGCAACGGTTGTCCGTTACTCATCTATCAACTTTAATCATCTTTGCCTTAATGTTAAATGCTAACAAGCACAGTCGCATCTTTTGTCCTAGGGAAATATTGTTTTTATGATCACAGACAAATGCCAGCAGATGGAGAGATGGTTGGAAGAGTACTCCGATCTCTACTCGAGAGAGAACAATGTGTCCCCTCAGCCCTTGACGCCATAGTGTGCCTGCCGATAATAGATGAGTTAGATGGAGAGCCGACGGTAGAACTCAGCAAGGTCATTGACAGCCTGGCCTCCGGCAATGCCCCAGGCAGCGGCGGGATTCCCCCTGACCTGATCAAGCACTGCAAGACTACCTTACTGCTTCCTTTGGATGAAGTCCTCTGCCAGTGCTGGCAAGAAGGAGCTGTATCGCAGGACATGAGGGATGCCAAGATCATTACCCGCTACAAGAGCAAGGGCGAGAGAAGTGACAGCAACAACTACAGAGGCATCTCCCTCCTTAACATCGTCGGCAAGACCTTTGCTCGGGTCATGTTGATCCGCCTGCAGAAGCTGGCAGAACTTGTCTACCCATAGCCACAGTGCGGTTTCCGAGCTGGAAGGACAAAAGTAGACATGGCCTTCTCCATTCGCCAGCTCCAGGAGAAGTACAGAGAACAGCGGATGCCCCATGTATCTTGCTTTCATTGACCTCACCAATGCGTTCGACTAAGCCAGCAGAGATGGCATATTCAAGACTCTCCCAAAGATTGGCTGCCCACCAAAACTGTAGAGCATGATAGAATCCTTCCATATCAACACGAAGGGAACAATGCAGTTCGATGCCAGTTTCTCGGAGCCCTTAGACATCCGCATTGGCGTCAAACAAGGCTGCGTCCTCGCTCCAACACTCTTTGCGACTTTCTTCGCTCTGCACCTGAAACATACATTCGGCACCGCAACAAAGGGGACCTGCCTGCGTACTAGTAGATCAGACGGCAAGCCCTTCAACCTCTCGCGCCTCAGAGTCAAGGCAAAAGTACGTGAAGCTCTCATCAGAGACGTTGTTCGCCGATGACGCAGCAGTTGTGTCCCACACCCAGCAGGAACTACATTCACTGATGGACTGCTTCTATCGTGCTTGTAAGGATTTTGGGCTGAGCATCGGGACGAAGACACTGTGACAGGATACAGAGGAACAGCCTTTCATCATCTTCGACGACTACGAACTCGATGCCGTTCATCACTTCACGTCCATGTGCTCCACCGTCACCGCCAATCTCTCCTTGGACACAGAGATTGACAAGAGGATCGGGAAGGCAGCTACAACTCTCGCTCGCCTCAAAACTCGAGTGTGGACCAATCCAAAGCTGACAGTGAAGAAAAAGATAGCAGTACAAAACGACTGTGTCAACAGCACGCTGCTATAAGGCAGTGAGACATGGACTACATATGCCAGACTGGAGAGAAGACTGAACACCTTATACCTTAGACGCATCTGCCGTATCCTGGGTATATCCTGGGAAGACATTGTCCAACGCCGAGATTCTATTTGGCGCTGGCCTTCTAAATATGTACACTCTACTCAGGCAGAGCCTGTGAGAGCCTGTGAGATCGTACGAGGTGGAGAGGTACCCTCAAACAACATCTCAAAACGGGGAAGAGAAACTGATGAACGCAGCGGCAGACAAGCAGGCACGCACAAAGGAGCGCGGCGACTTCAACAGACCAGAGACTACAAACAAATGTGACCGTTGCGATAGAGACTGTCACTCCCGCATTGATCTCTTCAGCCACAAGCGACGCTGCTCGAGCCAAGGTGTGGAGCAAGCAGCCAACTTGGATGCATCAGCCATGGTCAGCGATGACCGAGGGGGCCTAAGAACCGTCCGCTAGAACATAACAAGAACAAAGTTTAAACATGTTCAACGATCAAGGGCAATAGGTCAACTTGAGGTTAAGAGAGGCACATGATCTGAGCTTACCCACTATTTTTATCTATGCTATCATTACTAGAGTTCACGTCTCATATATATATGAAATGCTGAAAGGTATAATAAACTAAATGGAGGCTTATAGGATTTCTACAGGTTATAGCCCCAGATTTTGACTTGCGAGGATTAGATTGATCGTCACATTTTGCAAATGATACCTTTCAACAAATGCAAAGGTTTCAAATGTCTTTTGTTGTCACATGTACCAAGTAAGATACAGTGATATTCGAATTACCATGCAGCCAAAAGAAAATAAATAAGACACACAACTACATAACAGTTAACATGAACATCGACCACAGCGGATTCCCCACATTCCTCACTGTGATGGAAGGCAATAAAGTCTAATCTTGTTCCCTCTTTATTCTACTGCGGCCGGGGCAGTCGAACCATCCGCAGTCGAGGCGATCGAAATTCCCGCAGCCGGCGGTCGAAGGTCCCGTGTCGTGGCAATCGAAGTCCCCGCGTCTGGGAGATCGAAGCTCCCGCGTCGGGGCGGTCGAAGCTCCCGTGTCGGGGTGGTCGAAGCAGCATATGCAAAAGCAAATCTATTACTTCTGTAGTTACGATGCACTGCAGATGTTTCCGTTGTAGGATGCACTTCGCTTGTCTTATATGATCTTTGGATAACTTAACGATTGGTATCGCGCAAAAATGATGGGACATTTTGAAACAGTTGTTGCATTCAATAATAAATAATATTTTGACAGTGCTACTAATTAAGTGCTCCTAAGCACAGTAAGTATGCTACAATACAGTCACGTAGATCCCGATATATGCCAAGTGATACAAAACTCCCACTTCCTTGAAAAGGAGAGACTCGCCCACCGGTGGCAAGGACTAATATCCAGATCATGGTGTATCTCGTCGACCATAATTCTTGGTCAAAGGAATTGTCCACATTTTTTAAACTCCACGATAAAGATAAATACGCGGAACAAGCAAGTAAACTAGAAATTAATAAAGAATAATATTAATAAAATATTATACGCAATTCCAAATAAAATGAATTCAATAAAATACCTATAATAAACATGCAGTCATAAAAGAAAGACCGTCACCGTGACAGGTAAAGAGATTCTAACAAATGATCTGCATTTCTTGATTAACGATCGTAATTTTGGTGGGAGTTCAAGACAAATGAGGGGTTTACAGTCGACAATGACCCGGGGTAGAGACAGATGCCACACATAAACGCCCAGCTGCGCTCTGCGCTTCTTCACAGTAGGGTGCAGGGCTTAGCCCATGCGAACTAATTGTAAAGTGAAAGTCGGACAACCTAACTTTCACAATCAAAATTGCTCAAGGAACTCAGTGCATTATGAAGCATTTGCGGCGGAAAATACACCACGTTCCGGATTGGGGCCTCCCTTTAGACTGGATGTTGACTATGTCTGAAGGACTCCGATGTTGCCTTACCCGCTGAGTGCTACCACTTGCAGGTTTATTCCCAATAATCGAGCATCCGCATACGCTTGTCAAGCAGTTTAAATCAATATATGTTCCACGCTCAGAGGAGAAACATAGTCTGATATTGATTCGACATTGGTTCGACAATTATGTTATCGCAGAAAAAGGACAGAATGACATTATTTTCTTTTCCACGCAATGAAATTTAACAAGTCATATATTTCAGGAATTTAGCCCTTGGAGTTACACGTAACGTGCAAATTTCCGACACATTGCAATTGAGAATAATATGTGGGACCTTGACGAATAATGTACAAATATAAATTACTCTTATGATTGTTCTTAATTTTGTGCCAGGTGAATCAAAATCTGATAAAGATTCTGGTACGCAAGTGGTCGAATTTGAAATTTACAATCTTTGAAACACGAAATATCAGATTGGTCTAATATCCTTGAACAGTTCTAGATTGAAGAAAGACTGCTCTATGCATATTTTATTTTTGTAAAAAACTGCCCTGGCCGTTCCACGCCTGCGTTCTTACACTTACCTCACAATGTTCTTATAAATAACTTGTGACTCCAGGAATTTACTCACTATATCTCAGCGAAAGCCAGATTTATTTACCAATGTGTCAAAAGTCGTATTCCCACAACCTCTCCGTGTCTTGATTAGATTACCTTAATTCTGTTTCGTTGATGCATTGGATACACCGAAATGAATAAATTAACTCTTCCATACGGTGTTGTTGTTGTTTATTCGTCTATCAATTTTATTCGTCTTTGCTTCAAAGTAAAATGCCAGGAAGCACAGTCACATCTCCTGATCATATATTGCTTCTTTGATCTTCATTTCGCTGTAATATAAGATGAACGATGTTTAAGCAAGTTTAACGGTCAAGGGCAACGGATGAGTGCGGGGTTAACAGAGGCTCGTGATTTGAGCTTACCCACTATTTTGTATCCATAGTATCATCACCATTGTTCACGTCTGACGTTTACATGAAATGGTCAAGGCTATAATGTATGAAGTGAAGTCTTAGAACATTTCAATGTCGCTCATAACAATGGCCGTGTATTCAAAAACAAATCTATTACTTCTGTAGTTACGCTGCACTGTAGATGGTTCCCATGTAGCTGAACTGTACATGGTTCCCCTTCGCACTTCCTGTATGAATTTTGCATAATTAAATGACTGGTATCGCGCGTACATGACAGGACATAGTGGTGGAGTTTTTGCATTCAAGAATAAATAACATGCCCACTGAACCAGATTTTATAAAGAGAACTCGATGTAAAGGAACCGCTTGGATGTAGTGATCATAATATGATTGGTTTTAATCTGCAATTTGAGAGGGAGAATGTTAAATCGGAAGTGTCATTGTTGCAGTTGAACAAAGTGGACTATGAAGGCATGGGAGAGGGGACGGCCAAGGCCGACTAGAAAGAGTTACGAGCAGGAATGACGGTGGAACACCAATGACATGAATTACTGGGCATAGTCCGGAAGATGCAGGATCATTTCATTCCAAAGCAGAAGAAAGATTCTATGTAGATTATGAGGCAACCTTGACTGACAAGGGAAGTTAGGGATGGATTAAAACTAAAAGAAAAGTTGTACAACACAGCAAAGAGTAGCAGGAAGCCAGAGGATTGGGAAACGTTCAAAGGACAACAGAAGATAACAAAACGGGCAATAGGGGCTGAAAAGATGAAGTATTAGGGGAAGCTGGCCAAGAATATAAAGAAGAACAGTAAAAGCTTCTTTAGATATGTTAAGAGAAAAAGCCAAATGTGGGTCCCTTGAAGGCAGACACGAGTGCTTAACAATGAAATGGCAGAAGATTTGAACAGGCACTTCGAATCTGTCTTTACTGAGGAAGACACAAACAATCTCCCAGATGTACTAGAGGACAGAGGATCTAGGGGCATAGACAAAATGAAAGAAATTTGCATTGGGCGAGAAATAGTATTCGGTAGACTGATGGGACTGAAGGTTGATAAATCCACAGGTTGACGGTCTGCATCCCAGGGTACCAAGGGGTGGCTCTAGAATTAGTGGACGCATTGGTGAGCATTTTCCAATGTTCAATAGATTCAGGATCAGTTCCTGTGGATTGGAGGATAGCTAATATTATCCCACTTTTCAAGAAAGGAGCGAGAGAGGGGACGAGGAGGTACAGACGAGTTAGACTGACATCGGTGGTAGGGAAGATGCTGGAGTCAATTATAAAAGAGGTAATAACGGTGCATTTGGATAGCAGTAAAAGGGTGAGTCAAAGTCAGCATGGATTTGTGAAAGGGAAATCATGCTTGACTAACCATTTGGAATTTTGTGAGTACATGACAAGTAAAATGCACGAAGGGGAGCCAGTGGACGAAGTGTATCTAGAGTTTCTGAAAGTCTTTGACAAGGTGCCACACGGTAGATTGGTGAGCAAAATTAGAGCACATGGTATTGGGGTATGGTGTTGACATGGATAGAGAATTGGTTGGCAGACAGGAAGCAAATAGTAGGAGTAAACGGGTCATTTTCAGAATGGCAGGCAGTGGCTAGTGTTGTGGCCGCAATTATTTACCATATATATTAATGATTTGGATGAAGTAATTAGAAGTATCACTGACAAGTTTGCAGATGACACAAAGCTGCGTGGCAGTGTTAACTGCGAAGATGAGTGGCGTGGCTGCGTCCTGCAGCTGCGGATCACCGGCAGTCTACCTGTCTCTTTGTCTTTGTTATCGTTTAAATGTATGTTTTGATTTCTTTTTAGCTCTGTATATTTTGGGGGAAATATTTTTTTCTAATATCCTCCTCAACGGTGAGGCGACCTTTATCGTGTCGTATCTCCTCCGTTCGCGCTACGGCCTAACACCGTGGAGTCGGCGGCCTCCAGCTGGGATCGACCTTGAAGGCTCCGGTCGCAGGGCCTGGACTTACCATCTCGGAGGCTTCGGCCGTGGGCCCTGCAGACCGCAACATCGGGAGCTCGCAGGTCCCTGGCTGACGACCGGCTTTCGGGAGCTCCAGCCGTAGCAGCTTCGACCGCCCCGAAGCGCGAGGTTCGATCGACCCGCTCGCAGGGCCTTCATCGCCCTGCGTGGCTCGGCCGCGGCACTTTCCATCGCCCGGTGGGATTTATGACCGTCATTGGCCTGGTCGGCTCGGCCTGGGACTTTCCATCTTCCGGCGGGGGCTTCAAAAGTCGGGAGCCTCGATCGCCTCGAGGCAGCAGTTTTTGGCTGCCTGACCAGGGGAGAAGAATGAGGAGTTAAGACTTTTCTTTGCCTTCCATCACAGTGAGGGTGTGCCTGGAGCAATCACTGTGATGGTTGTTTGTGTTAAATTGTTATTTTGTGTCTTGTGTTCTTTATTGTTTACTGCCGGACCCTGTCGCGAGAGGACGCTGGCGCTATTTGTTCGCCGCTTCTCCGTCAGGACAAATCTTTTGTTTGTCTGTTTGGTTTTATGTCTTGTTTGCTTTGCAAAGCGTCTTTGAGTGTCTTGAAAAGCGGTATATGAAATAAATTTATTATTATTATTATTATTATTATTATTATTATTATTATTATTATTATTATTATTATTATTATTATTATTATTATTATTATTATTATTATTATTATTATTATTATTATTATTATTATTATTATTATTATTATTATTATTATTATTATTATTATTATTATTATTATTATTATTATTATTATTAATATTAATATTATTATTGTTATTGTTATTGTTATTGTTATTATTATTATTATTATTATTATTATTATTATTATTATTATTATTATTATTATTATTATTATTATTATTATTATTATTATTATTATTATTATTATTATTATTATTATTATTATTATTATTATTATTATTATTATTATTATTATTATTATTATTATTATTATTATTATTATTATTATTATGTTAGGAGGTTGCAGGGTGACCTGGGCTGGTTTAGTGAGTGGGCAGAAGCATGGCAGATGCAGTATAATGTAGATAAATGTGAGGTTGTCCACTTTGGCGGCAAAAGCAACGAGGCCGTTTATTATCTCAATGGGGTCAAGTTAGGTAAGGGGGAAGCGCAGCGAGACCTGGGTGTCCTTGAAAACCAGTCACGGATAGTTGGCGTGCAGGTACAGTAGGGAGTGATGAAAACTATTGGCATGTTGGCCTGTATAACGAGAGGATTTCAGTATTGGAGTAAAGAGAATCTTCTGCAGTTGTATAGGGCCCTGGTAAGACTACATCTGGAGTATTGTGTGTAGATGAGGTCCTCCTAATTTGAGGAAGGACATCCTTGTAATTGAGGCAGTGCAGCATCGGTTCATGAGATTGATTCCTGGGATGGTTACGTTTCAGTATATTGCTCGAGTTTCCTTCGTAGTCATAGCGCAAAAAAAGTTTTACTTTAATTCAAATGCAACGATTTATGTGTAGCATATTTCTCGTTGTTGTTTTCACTGACATTGTATGGTCGCTTTTTGGGAATTTCTGAAGCCTAATGTCTGAATAACGTCGGAGACGTACACGCGCGCACACACACACACACACACACACACACACACACACACACACACACACACACACACACACACACACACACACACACACACACACACACACACACACACATATATATATACACAAACACGCTAATGAAAACAATTAATATAAACATTAAATCATTAAATGTGGACGCTCATCTCCACACGATATGCTAACTAATGCGAAGGAATTAATCATCGTTGCGTGATTAAATGTAATGGCTTTGTCTTCAGGGTATAATGATTAGGTTCACATACATCAATCGCCTAGGGAGCAGACAAAAGTCACGTACTAGCTTTTACCTATAGTTTGTGCATGTTCACACCAGCGTGCACTGCTTAGTGCCCGCAGACCAGGTGCAAAGGAATATTCGTAACCGCTGAATTCAATATCAAGCAATTCTTAGTATACGAGCCAATTGACAGAAGAATTCGATGGATCATGAAGCATTGGTGATGCGAAGTCGGCAGTCAAGGTTTCGGGTCGATACCTCTTTTCAGACCGGAGTCCAGCGATGCTTGATGGACAAGAATTTTGCCTGACCCGCTGAGTTCTTCATTCTCAACGTTTTATGCGCAATATGCTATAATCTACATTCTCTTGACAAGCCAGTTGATACATCGGATGTTTCCCGAGCAGATTCATATTTATGTAATTAGCCTCAATGGAGTCAAAGCATAAAATCACTGGATGGCGGGTGGGATGCGGTAATTTCGTTCAAGTTTCAACTGCGACACTAAATGATTTAACCTAGTTGATATAATATGGGAGATGATGTACGGTTTCTCCCAATCATTAATATTTTCAAGAATAGAATTTCCATTATTTTCGTTGACTACTTAATAAAATTTGACACCTCAATGATTTTAAGATTATAGTCGTTTCAAACTGTTTGTTTCAATCGACGAGTCTCTTCGGTTTTGCATATTGATTTTTTAATTGTAGAAATAAGGAACATATAGGTATACTGCACATTGGAATTCGGAATAATATGTGGACAACTTGATGAACCAACGGACATTGCTCATACAGCTGTCGTTCATTGATTCCAGATACTTCGATCTCTACTAAAGATGAAGGTATACAAAAGCGTGAATTTCAATTTTCCCATATTTGAGATAAGAATGTCCAAGTGGCCCAAAATGTTTGAACCATTCTGCTACGGAAACGGTCATTTCTATGAAAACCAATTTGCTTTTTGGATCGGTTCCGATTGTTCCACACCTCCGTTGTTGTACTGGCCTCTCAATACTCTTATCGTTTATCTTTCACCACTAGAATTAGCTCAATATATGTCAGCAACGTCCGCATAATTGCCACCTTTTCTTTCAAAAACCTAATGCCCACAACTTATCTGTATCTTGATTCACTTACATTAATACTGCATCTTTGAGACATTGGATAAAGCTAACGTAACTTAGTCTTCGGTATGCAGTGATTGTCCTTTACATATCTATTACATTTAATCATTCTTGCTTCAAAGTAAAATGGTTAGTAGCACATATTTTCCGTATCATCTATTTTATTTCCTTGATATTCAGTTCGTTGGAATATACGATAAACCTCATTTAGGCAAATGTAATGATCAAAGTCAAAGCAGCAACTTATGGTTAATAGAGGCACATACACTACACCTAACCAGTGACATTTTCCCTCTCTCTGTCCCTCAGTGGCACGATTAAGATGAAGACATCTGCATTTGGGGGCGTGGCTGCGCTCTGCAGCTGCGGCTCACCGGCAGTCTCTCTGTCTTTTTTGTCTTTGTCTATTGTTATCGTTTAAATGTATGTTTTGATTTATTTTTAGCTCTGTATATGTGGGGATGGTTGGGGGGGGGTGGAACCTTTTTTTCTAATCTCTTCCTTAACGGAGATCCGACCTTTATCGTGTCGTATCTCCGTTCGCGCTACGGCCTAACATCGGGGAGTCGACCAGCTGGGATCGACCTTGAGGACTCCGGTCGCAGGGCCTGGACTTACCATCTCGGAGGCTTTGGCCGTGGGCCCTGCAGACCGCAACATCGGGAGCTCGCAGGTCCCTGCCTGGCGACCGGCTTCCCGAGCTCCAGCCTAGCAGCTTCGACTGCCCCGAAGCGCGAGGTTCGATCGACCCGCTCGCAGGACCTCCATCGCCCTGCGTGGCTCGGCCGCGGCACTTGCCATCGCCCGGTGGGGGCTTAGGACCTTCATCGGCCTGCTCGGCTCGGCCTGGGACTTACCATCCCCCGGCGGGGACTTCAAAATCGGGAGCCTCGATCGCCTCGAGGCAGCAGTTTGACTGCCTGACCACGGGAGAAGATTGAGGAGGAGATAAGACTTTTCTTTGCCTTCCATCACAGTGAGGGTGTGCCTGGAGCAATCACTGTGATGGTTGTTTGTGTTAAATTGTAATTGTGTGTCTTGTGTTCTTTATTGTTTACTGCCGGACCCTGATGTGAGAGGACGCTGGCGCTGTTTGTTCGCCGCTTCTCCGTCAGGACACATCTTTTGTTTGTTTTTATGTCTTGTTTGCTTTGTAAAGCGATCTTTGTAAAGTATCTTGAAAGGCGCTTTATAAAATAAATGTATTATTATTATTATTATTATTATTTGGGTACACCGATGATAACTTGCACTAATCTTCACATTGAACCACTTTGAATAATCTCATGTGGACGATGGTCACTTGTAGAAACCCACTGAGCAAACGCAAAGCGTATTTTACGAAATTGGATCAAACATGACACAAATATACGGCAATTTCATGGCTGGACATTAGGCAAGATTATTGTTCACGAAGTTATTCAAATAATCAGCTTACAAAACCCAAAAGACGTATTGTTAATATTGTTCTTCTTTCTTCTCTTCAGCCATTAAAAAGTTGCGCGAATGTGGTAAGGAGAAACAGAACAATGGTATTTTATTGTCGCATGTATCAAGGCACATTTCATTTTTCCTTTCAGTTCAGTAAAGATAATACTATCTTAGTTCATTCCTGCGAATATTATACTGAGACTGCACATTTTGCATAATTTTTCTTGTTTCAAGCCAAGTTGCTGAAAAAGTGGCCTTCTTATTTTGGCCACAAATGTCCGTTTCCTGGTGGTATTGCATGGTCGGTCTGGCCAAGCAACATTGTTCGTGTCTGCCACTTCTTCGTGCCGCTTTACGCCGCTTCCAATCAGTCCGCTTGGCCTCTTGGTGCGGCGCCTGGGCCACTCGTGCTCCGGGCTGGTGCAGGGGCTCCAGAAGACCATTCCAACTGTTCTATCATTTAACCAGAGCAGTGGTGGGGAACGGTCTGGAATCCGCTCACCGTCCCTCTGACGGTGCGCGTTCCATCGCATACTTCGCACCGAATAAACATAATTAACTCTCCCCAAGCCGCCCCGCCACGGCCAGTGTATTGTTGTATTAGATTTATGCTGTTAGTTTCAAAGATACGACGCGGAATCAGGCCTTTCGGCGCACCGATTTCGCACAGAGCAGCAATCCCCGCACATCAATGTACACATTGTCCCCAGTGTGTATAAGATAGTGCCAATGTGCCGGGGTCGCTGGTCGACGCGGAATAGGGGCCTGTCCCACTAACGCGTTTTTTAGCCGACTGCAATATTTGTAGCAGTTCGCCGAAAAACCGGCGACTGGACCGCTCGAACGACAATGTCTACGAAAAGCTACAACAACTTACCATCTTGTTGGGGGAGTCCAGAACCAGGGGCCATAGTTTAGGAATAAGGGGTAGGCCATTTAGAACAGAGATGAGGAAAAACTTTTTCAGTCAGAGAGTTGTGAATCTGTGGAATTCTCCGCCTCGGAGGGCAGTGGAGGCCAATTCTCTGAATACATTCAAGAGAGAGATAGATAGAGCTCTTAAGGATAGCGGAGTCAGGGGGTATGGGGAGAAAGCAGGAACGGGGTACTGATTGAGAATGATCAGCCATGATCGCATTGAATGGCGGTGCTGGCTCGATGGGCCGAATGGCCTACTCTTGCACCTATTGTCTATTGTCTATTGTCTACTGTCTAGTCGAAGTCAAGCTACGGCATTTACCGAAAACCGGCGACGCAATGGTCCCGAAAGGACGTCCACCTAAGACTCCACCCACGAGAACCTTCCACAACTCCGGCGGCAATCTTCGACAAGCGAAGTCAACCTACGTCTACCCGCGACAAGCTTCGACAAGCTATGACCCTGTCGGCGACAACTGAAGAAAATTCACGTCATTTTGTCCTCCGGTTTTGACGCCGCTACCTGTCGTCGGTTGACGCAGGTAGTCGTCAATGAAATTCAACGAAGTTAGCACCGGTGATAACCTACTTCACCTGACGCCAACCTGGCGACAACCATCGCCTATGTCAGGAGACATCAGGCTACGATCATTGGCGTCAAACCAACATTCACCGTATTTTTAAAAAATATTTCAAAATTCAGCTCCGACCAGAAAAACGCTACGACTTTTGGAAACTACTCACGATCATATAGGCAACACCCCGGCGACCGTATGGCGACAGCCTGGTCGCCTGCAGTCGCCTAAAAATCGCATAAGTGGGACAGGGATTTTACTTTCCAGAATGCAAATGAACAGGGCAATCTAAATACTAAATATTACAGGTGTCATTTTTATTATTTCTAACTTAATATATAATGCGCCATTTTGATCATATTTGTAGAAACTTACAATGTTCCAAAAGCATGCCTAGACCAATCACCTCCCTCTCCCACAGACAGATCACGGAATGCGCAATTAACAATACGGGAATAATATGTTCCCCGTTTTTGTTGTAATCAGATCCATCAAAATATATATCAACGTCAGCACCTCTGGGGTGGTTATAGTTTCTTCACAGTTTCAGGTTTAGGCACAAATGTCGCAATGTTTAGTTTTTTCCCCGAGTTTGGTCAATGCAAAAGTAACAAATTGTGTACTTTGCAGAAAAAATGTTGGAGGAAAAGAAAACAGGTTAGTAATTTGAATTTAAAAAAGAGCATAGCTCTCTGGAATAGACGATTTACTTAACATACCAAGAATAATATTAAAACACAGACAGACAGTTTTTGCGATTGGGACACCTGCATTTTTGCGTATTTATTTATTTGCTTCAAAAGGCATTTTCTCCTGAGAAATGCCGTGAATTAATGCATAAATGTGTTGCTTTGGCTGCTAACGGTAAACTTCCAGCATTAGATGTTTTCAGATGAGGTTGATATGTTGAAAAGAGCTGACATCTAGCCATCCAAAGGAATCTGGCTGCTCCTATCTCAAATACCGCGGCTTTTCGGAATATTTACTTGTGTAATGCTACTATCTGAGTTTATCAGATGAACCGAGATATAAATCCTCCCCAAAAAATCCTGGAAAGATTCTGCACGTCAGTCATCGTCCGTGTAGAGAGAAACAGATTGAACTTTGCATATCCCAAAAGCCCGAGTCAAAGCTGAAAACAACCCTAAAAAAGGGACATCTTATCTGTTGGCTCAGCTCTTTAAAATTTGCAGCAGCTATTGCTTGGTATTATTCCGGTCCAGACAGAACGAGTCTTTTGAAATGGTCTTCATCGATGCGACAGCGTGTCAACATATGTCTTATACCCTCAAGTGGTTCGTTGTCAGAATTATTTACATTACAAGAAAAGCAGTAAAATGTTCAGTGAGATCGGACTTACCCATTTAAATTATTGCATACCATCCCATCGGGTAGGGCAGGCCATGCTTCATCTGTCCTGTTGTGCGAAGTCATCACCAACAGTTCTCTAAAGTGTACACTCCCCCGACATGGATGCAAATGGTTGAACCAAGAGACCAATCTTATCTGAGAATATTATCAGGAAACGCAGGCTAATTCTTCTGGCGACTAGTGTTTATGTAATGAATCGCAAGCACCAAACTTGTGAACATTTTTGAAGTATTTTAGCAACTCATTGCTTTGTAAAGAAAATATCTGCTATTTTAAATGCCTCCGCTAATCGGGGATATCCAAAGTAAAAATGTCCCTGTTTGGCAAATTACAATACATAAGAATATACACTGTGATTTGATCTAAACATTTTCTCTGCATGTCATCGATAAACGTAAGAACCAGACGGTCGAGTTCGTGCATCAGCAAAAGACCTGTTGGTCCACGAGTTGTTTTCTCTGCAAGACCGACTCTTCTTATTTTATTTCATCACCCCAAACAACGTAGCCATAAACGCATCTAAAAATCATGCAGATGTCAGTACCCTAAATTTTAGCACGCACGCAATAAATATCAGCAGGGAATTTGATCTCACCTCTTGGATCGCCAGAAAGATGGTGGCAGTGCACTTTTTCTGGTCATTTCTGGCAGGTCCAATCTCAATTTTTAAAATCTGTTTGCCCTACTCGAACATCCAGAAGTGAATGTGTGCTACCATGTGCGCTTCGAGAGGGCTGGAGGCGGCGTTGGAAGCAGTATGATTAATGTCAATCAGTAGCACTTCCAGATGTTGTCCTCCAGGATCCACCACGCGAACTTCTCCACTTGCGATGTCCAGACTTTAGTCATGCAGGATCAGGAGCAGCTCGGTGAGGCGTCTTTCTCATTATTTTCCCCAGCAATAGACCAGGTTGTGTTTTCATCAGAGTGTTCTTGTTGGTACTGGAGGATATATTGTACGTTCATCGACCAGGCCGACTAGAACTGATAATCTTTTCTGCCGCTGCCGCCAAAGCCCAGCAGACATCGATGAAAAAATGACTGAAAATTCGCGGAAAGGAGAGGCTCTGCACTCTTTCAACAGGCCTCCATGTTCAGGAAACGTACAATTCGATTGAAGCGACACATTTATCATCTCGTAAACATTCACGTGTTCGACGAAGCAGATATTTTGAAATATTCATATCTGCAATTTGTAACTACTTAAAAAACAATTCGTTTTCTGGGAAGCGATAATATCGTCATCATTGAAGCTTGAGAATGTGGGTAAGGGAGAAGGGGGACAGTGGGGGTGGGGAAGAGGAGAGAGTGGGGATAGGAAGAGGGGAGGGTGGGGGGGACAGTGAAAATGGGGTTGGGGCGAGTGTGTGGGGAGGGTGGAGATAGGAGGGGGTGAGGATGGGGGGAGGAAAGGAGCGGGAGGAGGGGTGGAGGAGAGAGGGGGGATTGGGAGAGAGAGTGGGGCTGGAGAGGAGAGAATGGTGGGGAGCGGGGAGTGGGAAGAGCAGAGGGTGGGGGTGGGTGGGAGAGTGGGACTGGGGAGGGGACAGCGGGGGTGGTGGAGGGGGAAGTGAGAGTGGGGTTGGGGGGAAGGGGAACTGTGGGGTCAGGTAGGAGGGGAGAGTGGGGGTGGGGAGGTTGTGAGGAGCAGGGAGTGGGGGTGGCAGGGAAAGTGGGACTGGGGAGGGGGACAGCGGGGGAGGGGGGATCGTGGTGGGGCGAAGGGGGACAGTGGGGGTCATGGAAGACGGGGGAGGGAGTGGGAGGGAGTGAAAGGGGGAAAGTGGGTGGGGGGAAGGGGACAGTGAGGGTGAAATGGGGAGGAGGGGGGGTGTGGGGAGATGAGAGAGGGGGTGTGGGGGAAGGGGGCTGATGGTGGAGGGGAGAGATTGGGGGTGGGGAAAGATGAACAGTGGGGATCAGGGGAGAGTGGGGCTGGGGAAGAGGGGAGAGTGGGGGGAGAGGGGGTGGGGGGAAGGGGAGGGGTACAGTGAGAATGGGGGTGGGCGAGTGGGTGGAGGGGAGGGTGGGGGTATGAGGGTGGTGAGTGTGGGGGAGGAGATAGTGGGGGAAGCGGGGGAGGAGGGATGGAGGAGAGAGGGGTGGGAGAGTGTGAGTGGGGCTGAGAGTGAGGTTGGGGAGGAGCGAATAGGGGTCGGGTGGGGGAGGAGAAAGTGAGGGAGAGGGGGTGGTGGGGAATGGGGGGTTAGGGGGGTGGGAGAGAGTGCGAGTGGGGGGTGGGAGGGAGAGTGGGAGTAGGGAGGAGGGAAAAGTGGGGTGGGGAGGAGTAGGGTTGGGGAGAAGGGGGCAGCAGGGGTGGGGGGGTGTTGGTTGGGGGGAAGGGGACAATGGGGGTCAGGGAAGATGGGAGAGTGTGGGGAATGGATTGGGGATACGTATGTATCTATCTATGTATTTCTGTGATTTCGCAAAAAACGGTAAACCTGTCCTCTCTCTCCCCACTCTCCCACACCCGGTGAACACTCCGGAGCAGGAGAGAGATGGTCGGACTGATGCTCTACTCATCCTGCCCTGCCGTCCCTTCAAACCACGCCGTTACCGCACATAACCCGCAGTACCAGCGGGCAGCTTCTCCTGCTTCAGCGGCCGCTTCCACCGATGGCGGCATCGACGAGGGCCGCTGCCAACGACGGCCCCGTCGCTACTTCAGAAAGATGGCGGCCGCTCTCCTCCTCCTCCTCCTCCTCCTCACGTTCCGCCATCTTGTGCGCGCCTCCCGCCGCGCCTCTCTCCTCTCTCCCCTCGCTTCTTTCCCCTTCCCCAAACTCGCAGACCCGCCGCCGCCCGCCTTGAGTGTTCACACCTCCGCTGCCCAACTCGAGCAGTCGCACCTACGCTGCCCGACTCGAGTAGTCCGACGCTCCCTCCTCATCCATGCAAGCTCGGTAAGTGCTTTTCGCCGCCAAAGGCTCCACGGAGGGGAGTGCGCTTGGGGGCCGAGAGGGTGGAGGGAAGGGTGGGGATAGGAGGAGATGAGGGTGGGAGAGAAGAGAGTTGGGAGGCGGCGGGTGGGGGAGGAGAGAGAGAGGGTATGGTGCGGAAAGTGGGGGTGGGGGAGAGTGAGAGTGGGGCTGGGTAGGAGAGAATGGGGGAGGAGAGAGTGGGGAAATGTGGTGGTGGGGAAAGGGGGGTGTGGGAAAGTGGGTGGTGGGGAAATGGGGGGGTGGGGAGGAGTGAGTGGGGGTGGGGGAGGGGAACAATGGGGGTCAGGGAAGAGGGGAGATAGGGGGGAGGGAGGGAAAGTGTTTAAGGTGGGTGGGGTGGAAGGGGAGAGTGAGAGTGAAAGGGTGGATGGGGAGGAGGGGAAGGATGGTGGGAGGAGAGAGGTGGTGTAGGGGTGTGGGGCAAGGGGGTTCCGGGGTTCCGGGGAGAGTGGGGGTGGGGAAGAGGGGAGAATGGGTGTAGGGGTGAGGGGCAGCTAGAATGGGGGTGGGGCGAGAGGGTCGAGGGGAAGGTGGGGGTAGGATGGTGGTGAGGGTGGGAGAGGAGAGTGTGGGGGAGGCGGGGTGTGGGGGTGGAGGGATGGGTGGGAGTGGGGCTGGGGAGTGGAGAATTGGGGAGGGTGGGGGAAGGAGAGAATGGGGAAAGGGTGGGTGTCAGTGAGAGTGGGGCTGGGGAGGAGAGAACGGGGGGTTGAGGGAGGAGAGAATGGGGGGAAAGGGGTGGTGGAGAATGGGGGAGAGTGCTATTGGGGGTGGGTGGGAGAGTGGGATTGGGGAGGAGGGCAGGGTTGGATGGGAGGAGGGAAGAGTGAGGGTGGGGAGGAGGAGGGGTGGGGGAGGGGACAGTAAGGGTGGGGGTGTGGTGGTGGGGGGATGAGATAGTGGGGGTGGGGGATAAGGGTGACAGTGGGGGTCAGGGAAGATGGGAGAGTGGGGGTAGGGAGGGCGGTATAAGGGGGATTGAGTGGGGGGTTGAGGGTGCTACACCAATACAGGAGAGGATTTGGGTCCAGAGCTCCTCAGTCACATCCTCTCCCCTTCCCTGTCACCCCTCATTGACGTCACAATGCAACCCGCACGCCTGTAATTGCGCTCCCCCTCCCCGGAGGAGCACGGCATCACAGTGAAGGAGAAAGAAGATGGTCGCTGGCAGGACGGTGTCAGTGGCTCCCTTTCCACTTTCCCCTCCCCCACCCCATTCCCCCTCCTCACCCGCCCCTCCCCTCCCCCTCCTCTCCCCATTGAGATCTCCACTCACTCCCTCAATTCCCCTAATCTCCCCTCCAACACCCCCCCATTCACCCAATTCATCCCCCCGAACCCCCTTTAAAACTCCTCGAAACCTCTACTGCATTGGTCTAACATCCTCCCGTCACTCAGCCACTACACCCCCCCCCCAACTCACGCACTCCATTCCCACCTCAACCCCCCGTTAAAACTCCCCCAAACTTCTCCTGCATTAACTGAAATTGTGTTTAGGATGTTTTTCAGAGACCCACTCACGCACTCTATTCTCCCCTCAATCCCCCTTAAAACTCCCCCAAACCTATGCTGTATTAACCTACCTTGGTTTCACGTTTTTGTAAGAGGCCCATTCCATCCACGCCACCTCAAACCCACTTATCATCCCCCCCACAACCAATCGCAACCCTCCTTTTCCTCCCCTCACCCACTCCATCCCCTCAGCTCCCTAATCCTCGCCTCCTCCACCAACCACTCACCCAGTTTATCCCCCCTGTGCCCCCTTTAAAACTCCCCAAACCTCCACTGCATTGGTCTAACACCCTCCACTTACTCAGCCACTCTATTCCCACCTCAACCCCCCCTCACTCACGCACTCCATTCCCACCTCAACCCCCCTCACTCAGGCACTCCATTCCCACCTCCAACCCTCCCTTAAAACTCCCCAAACCTCTCCTGCATTAACTGAAATCGTGTTTAGAAATTTGTTTCATACTCAGGCACTCCATTCCCCCCTCAATCCCCATTAACCCCCCCAAACCTGTGCTGCATTCATTTAAATTGGCTTCATTCTTTTTTAAGAGCCGCACTCACCCACTCCATCCACACTCCGTCAACCCCACTTATCATCCCACACACAACCCACATCAACCTCCTTATTCTCCGCTCAGCCCCCTTATCCCCTCTCCTCCATCCCGCATTCGCACAATTCATCCCCCTGAACCGCCTTTAATACTCCCCCAAACCTCGACTGCATTGGTCTAACACCCTCCCCTTACTCAGCCACCCCATTCCCCCACTCACGCACACTATTCCCACCTCAACCCCCCCCTTAAAACTCCCCCAAACCTTTCCCGCATTAACTGAAATTGTGTTTAGGATTTTTCTTCAGAGCCACACCCACGCACTCCATCCCCCCCCCTTAATCCCCCTTAAAACTCTCCCAAACCTGTGCTGCATTAACTTAAATTGGTTTTAGTTGTTTTTAAGAGCCCCACTCACCCATTCCATCCACACCCCCTCAACTCCACTTAACACACCCCCCACAACCCACCTCATCCCCCTTATCCTCTTCTCACCCACTCTATCCCCATCAGCCCCCGTATCCCCCCCTCACTTCCACCCTCCATTCACCCATTTCATTCCCCTTGAATCCCCTTTGAAACTCCCCCGAACCTCTACTGCATTGGTCTAACATTCATCCACTCCACCCCCCCGCGTCCCGGGTGGGGGCTGTGGAGGGGCAAGTGGGGGTGGCTAGGGGGAATGGAATGGGTCAGTGGGGGTAGGAGGGTGGATAAGGGGGATTGAGTGGAGGGTTCATGGTGCTACAATACAGGAGAGGCTTTGGGTCCAGGCCTCACTCAATCATACCCTCTCCCCTTCCCTGTCCCCTTCTCTACGTGGAATGGGCCCCACGGGTCCACTTGGTCTAGTTTTAAACGAAATTTGCTTTTGGTTTTACATATGATTTATACGAATTTTTGATTTTTTTTACTAATTCATGCAGAATAATTAATTTCAAATTACTCAATGAAGTTCAACAAGTCAACTTCATTGACAAACTCATGAACAGGGCAGCCTGAAACACAAACTTGGTCATGGTCATAGATCACTTGTGTTAAGACACACGTGCACAACATTCGAAAATGTTCTAATCGGCTGGGAAGCACGCTTTGACACAATAAGCATTAAAACATAATCAGATTAAATGTCAAATATATAATGCAACATTTATATTATGTGCTGTTGCTTCCGCACCCATTTTTTCCAATCGCAGATTTCCCTTACGAATGTTGAACGAAGTCTATCAATTCCTTTGAAATTATTTCAGTTAATAGCAATGCGAATAAGCATGCCTTGGGTCGGGGGGAAAAAAGATAAATTAATTTCATTTATTTTCAGAACTAAATGATTTGAAACAAAATTTCAAGTTGAAAGGTAAGGGAGAAAGCTGAGCATCCCTAAAAATTATGACGTTTTGCGTTTATGATTTAGATTGTTGAGAACATAAATCTATACGTAAGAGGTTGCACAGGAGATCACTATCGAGATGTGTTATATCTGAGGACCTCGAGTTTACAGCAATCAACTCATGTTTTGACTAATTCGCGCTTGCCGTTGGGGGAATAAAATAACCGTTTGGAATTCGGTGGCAACAAGAAAATAGGAAAATATTCCTTCACTTTCGGTTTCTTGTGTAATAAGCATGAAAGTGCAGTCATAACTAAACCACTGATCACAGTATATTGTGCTTTGTTTCCTTCACTTTATTTTTGCAATGATATACGTGGTAATTTTGTTTGAACTAATTGCTCGCCTTGAAAGTATGTACTTTTTCTTCATCATATTGCAAAAGAGATTGAGCATTATAGACAGTTGAAATTACTAAATTATCCTCACGACACCGGCAGCCAGAAATAGGTTGGGACAAATGTTCCCATCTTTTAGCAGTATTTAGCGGCGTACCTGTGGGTTTATAATTTCATTCTCGCATCCCCGTATGTTTTGGTGGAATCAAAACTATGCTGCTCCTGCTTGCTCTCCTACAGTTCAGTAAAATAGGCCATCCAAAATCAGAACAGTTGGTGACAGGTGACTGGTGCAGAAGAGCAAAGATTCTAACACGTCTAGTTCGGTAGAGATCTTCATTTGAGAAAGTAGCTTGCACCACCATTTTGAGATAAGCAGTCACACTTTAGGTAATTTGGGAGCGCAAATGGAGGAAAGTTCCTATTTTGTTGGCACTTAAAGTTAGAGATTTCTTTAATCTCAAGTAGCCCTTGCTTTCCCTTTCTCTCTATCCCCTCCCCGAAATAGGAGCAAGAGTGTGTCACTCCATCCCTATCATTCCATTGACCACAGCGGACTTTCCCACACCTCGTCTTACTTACGTGCCAACTCTGCAGAGCCATTAATTCCACGATCGTTGACAATATATCTGCTTCTTTTAATTTAGTTTAGTTGGTGTAGTTTAGAGATACAGCGCAGAAGCAGGCCCTTCGGCTAAACGACTTCACACCGACCAGCGATCTCCGCACATGAACACAAGCCTACAAATACTAGGGAAATTTTTCACTTTTACCAAGTATACAAGCCCAAGCCAATTAACCTAAAACCTGAAGAAAGGTCTTGACTCGAAACGTCACCTGTTCCTTCTCTCCAGTGATGCTGCCTGGCTGGCTGAGTTACGCAAACATTTTGTGTCTAAATCAAACCTATAAGCCTGCACGTCTTTGGAGTGTGGGAAGAACCCGAAGATATCGGAGAAAACCACGCGGTCACGTGGGGAACGTGCAAGCACACAGCACCCGTAGTCACGATAAAATCAGAGTCTCTGGAGCTGCAAGCGCTGTAAGGCAGAAGTCCAATCGCTCTACTGCTGAGCCCTGTGTTCTCGTGGAATGATCTATTTTTCGCCCATTTTTCAGGTAGAGATGTCCTTTCCCCTTCTTTTTACCCTCTTCCCAGCTTCTCTTTACCCTTGCTCATCACCCACTTGCCGATTTGGTGCAAATAGCCTTCATTTTGCTGACCACCTTTTCATTTCACAGACGAGGAACTGCAACATAAAGAAAGAGGTAACTTACTTAGTCAATTTATTATTATCTAAAATGTTGATGAGTTTTAGTTTTTTTTAGATTTCATTTTAAAACGATGTCATGTTGTTGCATATTTCCGTTGCAATATGTAATTGGTGTGCTGAAATATATTTCCTAACAGATTTGAAGAAGCATTTGCAATTCGATGGTGGGTCACGAAATGTTCCATAGGTACCTTTACAAAACGATGGCATTTTTTAATTCTTTCTGACACAGAAAGGAAGAACGGGGTTCAATAGAGTAAAAATAGAGAGTTTTGAAAAGAGAGCATAAGCAACACCACATTGGTTGCAATCTCTGCATTACTCGCGAGGGAACCAATGGAAGGGCAAGACAGCAGAATATTTAACTTCGCTGAGGAACTGGTGCATCGAACGGGAATCATTTTTTGGAAATTATTTTAGGACGCCGGGACGACCTATTACAATTGAGATTGTTTACATTGAATTGCAGGGAGACCGATGTCACTACGGGGAGATTTGTTTATGAAAATCATGAGGGTGTAAAGTAGATGAGCGCGGATGTCTAAAAGTGCTGGGAAGAGGCAGATATAAGGTTAAGGGGAGTAATGTGGTCAAGGGAGAACGGTCAGTACACAGGACAACGAAAGGCACGGCGAAGATTGAGGGAAGACGTGGGAGTTTATAACTTAATTTATTTCAGTGCAAGTGCAAAATGTAAGGTGGCCGAATTCGAGGTGTGAATTGCGTCCTGGTACTGTGATATTCGGAACGGAAACCTGACTGAGGTGTGAACGTGTGAACAGTTGCAGACGTAACAATGATAGAGTTGATGTAAGCATGATAGCGGTAACGCCGATAGAGCAGTGGGTTACCTTGGTGATGATGGAGTATTTAACAAAAGTGCGCAGAGAGGATGGGGTGTTGTTGCGGCGAATAGAGGATGGGGATGGGACGAGAGGGTGTATTTGTCCTGGAAGTTGTGGAGTAGATCTGTATGAACAGTGAGTTATTTGACAATGGCCGCATCGTACACTGATCAGGAAGATTTGTTCACAAGGCATAGATAATAGTTTTGCAGCTGATATGCAGCCTGACCCGATGAGTTATTTTAGTACCTTTTGTTCTGTGCGAGGATGAGTTGATGTATTGTGGCAAGTCAACCACGGAAGGAATATCACAGTGAACGGCAATGCCCTGGGAGGCGTTGGAAAGCGGAGGGACCAATGTAGATAAATACATAGATCGCTGGACATGGTGTCACGTATAGACGGGTAGTGAAGAATGCATTTGATATGCTAACCACAATCAGATAGGGCAATGATTAGGGAAGTTGGGAAGGTTTTGTAGAAGGTGTTGGTGAACCGCTTCGGAATAATGATTTAATTAGTGAACATGCTGCTAAAACAATGACATTTCATTCATGCAATTAACCCCCAAATTACTTTCGATATTTGACCTTATAGAAGAAAAGTTACGTGAGTTTAAAGCAGGTAAAACTATCAATCACCATTTATTTGATAATGTTCGGTTGGAAATAAATTTCAGGGTTAAGAGTAAAGGCAGTTTATTTTAATTATTTGCGATGTAAATGAAGAACTAATATGTTCCAGCGCGGTCGGTAGATATTTTCCGGAACTTGCATTGTTTCTATGATTTGTTTCTAGTTGCCGACGCAAAAACTCCAGAATAACGTGTTTCGTGATCTATCTCCTTGCAGTTCTCGTTACTGTTGCAGTCAGTGTCGATTGCACCGCAATATCTTACATTGTTCAGCATAAACTTTATGCTCTTGCTGCTGTTTATCCTGCCATTTTATTCGGATGGCGAAATTATTTAGATCATCACTCATAGCAAAGCATAGCAATATATTGTCGATATAATTTTCAAGTTGAAATTATGGGTCTGGTCATAAAGGTCGCTATATCCGCAATGTTGTGTATTTACTGGAAGCGTACCAACATGGTTTATAATTCTAGTCATTTTAATGCCATTGAACGAAAATATGTTTACTGATTTTGCAACACGACCAGCCTAATTCTAATTCATACATTCAAAAATGATACTTCGGCGCACATTTTGGTTATTTTATTGTTCTGATTAGTTTTCATTGATATACGAATTTTTACCGGGTCGTCATTGATCGCGCTTAGTTAGTTGATCTTTCACAGACGTCAGCTGTCCTCTTTAGTTAATATATTTCAATCTGTAATCACTTGGTTTTGCTTCACACCATACGGAATATGAAGTTCAGCAGCAGAGCATCCCCGCCAGCCGAAGGTATTTATTCACAAAATGCTGGAATAACTCAGCATGAGGACATCTTGCCGGTCCCACTATAAACCTTTTTACTATAAACCCACTGACTCGCACAGCTATCTGGACTACACTTCTTCCCACCCGGTCCCCTGCAAAAAGTCTACTCCCAATTCCTCCTTCTACGCCGTATCTGCGCCCGGGATGAGGTGTTTCACACTAGGGCGTCAGAGATGTCCTCATTCTTCAGGAAACGGGGCATCCCCTCTTCCATTATAGATGAGGCCCTCACTAGGGTCTCTTCTACATCCCGCAGCTCCGCTCTTGCTCCCTCTCCCCCCACTCGCAACAAGGACGGAATCCCCCTCGTTCTCACCTTCCACCCCACCAGCCAGCGGATCCAACAAATCTTCCGCCAACATTTCCGTCACCTACAACGGGACCCCATCACTGCCCATATCTTCCCATCCTCTCCTCTCTCTCTGCGTTCCGCAGAGAACGTTCCCTCCGTAACACCCTGGTCCACTCGTCCCTTCCTACCCAAACTAACCCTATCCCCGGGCACCTTCCCCTGCAACCGCACGAGATGCAACACCTGTCCCTTTACCTCCCCCCTCAACTCCATCCAAGGATCCAAACAGTCTTTCCAGGCGAGACAAAGGTTCACCTGCACCTCCTCCAACCTCATCTATTGCATTCGCTGCTCTAGATGTCAACCTATTTACATCGGCGAAACCAAGCGCAGTCTCGGCGATCGCTTCGTTCAACACCTGCGCTCGGTCCGCGTTGGCCAGGTTGATCTCCCGGTGGTCTAGCACTTCAACTCCCATCCCATTCCCAGTCTGACCTTTCTGTCATGGGCCTCCTCCAGTGCCATAGTGAGGCCCACCGTAAATTGGAGGAACAGCACCTCATATTTCGCATGGGCAGCTTGCAGCCCAGTGGTATGAACATCGACTTCTCCAGCTTTAGATAGTTCCTCTGTCCCTCTCTTCCCCTCCTCCTTCCCAGTTCTCCCTCTATCTTCCTGTCTCCGCCTATATCCTTCCTTTGTCCCGCCCCTGAGATCAATCTGAAGAAGGTTCTCGACCCGAAACGTCACCCATTCCTTCTCTCCTGAGATGCTGCCTGACCTGCTGAGTTACCCCAGCATTTTGTGAATAAATACCTTCGATTTGTAGCAGCATCAGCAGTTATTTTCTTATATTACATCCCCGCCAGCCGTGCATTTTTCTCATCTGAGACCCAGTGTTATTTTCGATTTTCTTTTAATATCGCCCTGAATAGAAAATGTATTTACTTGCATCTTCAAAAACGTAAAAGTAATTAATCATCTCTATGTAACGTGTATTCAGTAATATCAAATGTCAACGCCTCTATGCTTTCCAATATAGACACGTCAAAAGGTGATATCTGCATAATATTTGTCTTTATTTCAAGATATTCCATATTGTGGTTGACAAGACGAGATGCAGTAGAAACCGCTGAAATAGTAGACACATAATCAAAAAATAAAAATTGATCAACTATAATTTTTGTTTGATAAAATAAATCTCTGTATGCTCCTGAGCACATCATCAGTGATGTCACCTGGGGTCATTGGGTGTTTCGGGTCTTTCCACATCAGACACCCTCGCACGGGCGACCCAGCCGTGGTTGACCAGACCAAGACTTGTGTTCAGTTGGCATTCGCTCCTCCTCATGGACCTCCTCTCCTGATCCAAAGCCATGTCGAGGATTTCTCCGCTGCCTCTGTGGTGTTGTTGATGGCTCTTCTCCTCTCCATTCCTGTGATGCCCAGTGCACTCAAGGCCTTGTAGAGCGATTGCGCTGCAACAACTCTACAGCCAACCTCGATGGGGATACACCTTGCCTTCCAGCCCTGCATGAGCCGATCTATTACCAGGTCTTCGTATTTGGTCTTTTTTTTCTCGCGGGCCTCCTCCAGACAGTCATCCCATGGCACTGTCAGTTCCAACTGGCCGGGTGTTTTTGCTCATCTCTGAGATCAGGAGGATGTCCGGCCTCAGGATGGTAGTGGCGATATGCCGTGGGATCTTCAGCTGTTTGACCAGTTCTACAGAAATCTGCCAGTCCTGTGCAGTCGCTAAGATTGCCGACGGATTCTGGGCTGCTATGGATCTTGGCAGCTTCACTCCAGCCTTCACCAAGGTGATCATCTGGGTGTTGGGGCCTGCTCGTCTGTAGCTGCTGATGTCGATGCTGATGGCTTCTGCAATGGGTTTCAGAAACTGTTCGTGACGCCAGGTGTACCAGCCCTGCCGAGGAGCCTTTGGACAGCAGCTCGGGTTATGTTTCAACGTCATCTTGCCCGAGCATTGCGGACAATCCGGAGATTCCGCTTTGCCCCAGAGTTTCGGTGGGCTGGGCAGGACATCGTACAGTGCCTAGCCTAGGAAATTGGCACGCTGTGGTGCAGCCTGCCAGAGCTCAGTCCATGTGACTTTTCGGTCCATGGCCTGCTCCCACGTTGTCCAGGCCTCCTGCTGCCTCAACCCAACCATTATGCTCGACCTCTTCCCCTCCACCACTGCCCACCTCCTGAGGAAGCTGCTGATTTTCCCCTCCAAGCTCTCTGCGATGTAGATTGACGAATTCGTAGACAAGCAGTGGCCAGAAAATACTTGGCAGGACACCATTCTGGTATATTCACTCCTTGAACTTGCCGGGAAGCTCTGACCGGACCAGCGCTTTCAAACAGCTCTCACGTTCCGGACAGGTTGCTTGGACTGATGCTGTATCCTTCAGGCTGTTTCGAAACACATTGTCAAGACTCCTCACTGGCCTTTCGGAGACAGTTCCGTTTGGTGTCCCTTCGCTGCTGAAGCGGGACTTGTCCATGACTTTGCCCTTCTTCGGCACCAGTGACCTTGACTTTCCTGGCTTAAACCTTATCCTTGCCCATCCAACCAGTTTCCCCAACCATTGCAGTGCCAACCAGCCTCCTGGTACTGACTCAGTGGTGACAGTCAGGCCGGCCATGAAGGCCCTGACTGGTGGTTGTCATATTCCTGACTTGGTCCGAGGGCCCCGGCACTCTGCTTCACAAGACGTTGCTGTCATGTTCGTCGCCAAGGCAAAAAGGATCACAGAGATGGTGCAGCACGTTATGATCCCAACCTCCAGTTTATGCCACTCTGATGTTACTGGGCCAGCTCTCACTCTTATTCTGAACTGGTTGTCATAGTCCAGGATGAGATCTGCCACAAGAATGTTTGGATCAGCATGTGCGTGATGGAGCCGTAGGCGTTGGCCAGGTCAAGCCAGAGCACTCACGTTTCCCTTATTCTCCTTTGCTTCTCAGGTGAGCAGGGTCACCACTCCGCTGTGCACTAGACACCCCGGCACTCCAGATACGCCTCCCTTTTGTACTGATGAGTAGATGTAGCCATTGTCGGAGAGGAAGTTGGTCAGCCGCCTCGCTATTCTGCAGAAGAAAATCTTGTCTTCAACGATGAGCAAGGCGATGATTCTGAACTGGTCAATTCTATTGGAATCCTCTTCCTTTGGGATGCAGACTGCTTCAGCAAATCGCCACTGCTGCGCCACCTTCACGCTCCTCCAGATAACTTTCAGGATGTTCCACAGCCGTTTCAGTAACAAGGGGCATTTCTTGTAGACGTTGTCGGGGACTTCGCTCGGGCCAAGGGCTGAGCCAGATCTTGCTCTCTTCACAACGTCCTGGATCTCTTTCAAAAGTGTCTCTCGACTGTCAAACTGCTTGATGGGTGGACGTGGTTTTATCAGGATGTTGCACTGCCCCAGCTCCTGCTGCCTGCCGGAGTCGTTGTAGTTTGTCTGGATGGGCCGATCTCCTCCTTAGGGCAAGCCAAACTCCCACTGCTCTTCTGCCCCAGCAGTTGTTTGGTGAAGCCGAAGGGGTTTGTTATGAAGAATGCTCGCATCCTGTCTCTTTCCTTCCGGCGTCTTCGGTGCCATTCAGCACTACGGAGGGTCAGCAGCTTCATCCTCGGGATGGTTCGCAGATTAACCAAAGGGGATGTTGCTCCTCGTTGGCCTCTTTGTACTGCTTCTTGAGGGACTTCATCTCCTGCCGGATCTTGTGGATCTTTGCTGCTCTTTGGTTCATGGTGATGGGTGTTCTGGCAGGCTTATTCTCCACTGATGCAAACCTTTCCACAGCTAGGCTGACGATGATTGTTGTCATCGTCTGCAGCCTTCGACCAACGACTCCCTTCGCTGTTGCTTCTAGCACCTTGACGGCGTCGTCGTCGAACTGATGGCAGACTGCCCTCTTGCAAGCCTGTGGCCATTTGATTCGGACCTTCTCCAGAGGTCTGTTCTGAGGGACTAGTTGCGCTACTGAGGCTTCAGGCTCTATGCGGTGCTTCCGGGGTTGGCTACACCTGCATTTCACCTGGTACGATACCTGTGCATTCTGACTCTCCCTCTCCCTCCAAACACTTCATTGGGGTCTGGTGAATCTTCAGGTCTCGGCTGTTTTTGCAAACCTTTCCACATCTGCATTGCATACTCATACTCGGTTGCCCATTGCCATTGTTCGTAAGCCTTTGGTCCTTCAAATTGGAGGTGTTCACCCCCACCCCTCTCGGGCACCCTTGGGTTTTTAATTTCCATGTGTTGATCTCTAGCCTAGTTGCGGTATGGACAGCCAACCCGCCCCTCCCCGCCCCGTTTGCCGTCTTTCCGAGCTGTCCACTGTCTCTCCAGTTGTCACCACCATGTTCTTGCTTGCCAAACTGTCTATTCCTGGTCGCCACTGCTTTCGCCACCACACTGATTGATAAAATACTTCTCTTGATGCTCCTGAACACATCATCAGTGATGTAACCTGGGGTCATTGGTTGTTTCAGGTCTTTCAATATCAGACACCCTCGCCCGGGCGACCCAGCCGAGGTTGATCAGATCATGACTTGTGTTCAGGTGGCAAGCACTCCTCCCTATGGACCTCCTCTCCTGATCCATAGCCATCTCTAGTCTCTCTCCGCTGTCTCCGTGCTGTTGTTGATGGGTCTTCTCTCCATTCCGGAGATGCCCGGTGCACTCAAAGCCTTGCAGAGCGATTGCCCTGCAAAAACTCTGTAGCCAACCTCGATGGGCATACACCTTGCCTTCCAGCCCTGCTGACGGCAGTCTGTGACCAGCTCTTCGTATTTGTAAATATTCAACGTATATTTTTTTTCGTAGAGCATCAGACATTGCAAACTATTCGCGAAGACATTGGTAAGAATTGTATTATGGCACATATGCGTACATTTATATTTCTGTTGGCGTCTCCTTTCTCTATCTGGTGCGATAAAATTCAATCAAACCTGTGGTTTAGTTTATACCTTTGATGTGTTCGAAAGCCAGTAATGAAATCAAGAATCAAGAGAGTATTATGTCCTAAAACGTAACGATGCAATTGTTACTTGCAGTAGCCCAACAGATATTCTGTAAGCACCATGCACACAACAAAAGGAATGTGCATATATAAATACAAACGAAAAATAAGAGTGCAAAGACAAGAATAATATCTCCAAGTATTTATAGTGCGGAGCTAGTTGGAGGTTATAGTGCTTAATAGTCTAATCAGCATTCCACGCCTACATGCTTATGTTTCGTCGAAAAATGGAGAAGGTAAAGGAAAAGCCAGCTCAGACCTGCAAGATCGAGACTGGCGATAAATATCATTTATGTTTGGACGAGACCGAAAGTCAATATAATGTGTTCGTTTTGATGAAGGTACACAGTTAGCAATTGGACAATAGAAGAATAGCCATCGGATTGTTGGTATCGATTTATTCTTAATTATATCCTAAAAAAGGTAATCTCGTCAAACCTGTATTCCCTCTCGGGGGCGCTGTGCACAAAAAACATATGATTGGTTCGTTGCCTGCTTTGCGTAAGTCATCAGAATTCGGGAAAGATACAGGAACATTGCATTATTTTTGAATGGTGAATCGGTTCCACATATATATATATATATATATGGAACCGATTCACCATTCAAAAAAAAATATGTGTGTGTGTGTGTGTGTGTGTGTGTGTGTGTGTGTGTGTGTGTGTGTGTGTGTGTGTGTGTGTGTGTGTGTGTGTGTGTGTGTGTGTGTGTGTGTGTGTGTGTGTGTGTGTGTGTGTGTGTGTAAGATGACTCGATGTTTTATTTACGTCCTGCACAGTGATATTTAATGTCTTCTTTTTAGCGGAATTATAAAAACTGTAATGAGCCAATGCTGCATTCTTTTCTATTGGCAGAAATATTCCTTCCTCTTTGTAAACCAATTGAAACATTATAGTTGATGCGTTCTACGTGTCCGCTGATTAAATCCTGGATTTCTGTCAACTGAGATCGGCTGATGATTAGAGCACTGGGAGAACATTTAGTTCCCCAAACGACTTCGCAAGTCCGGTTACCTTCTTATGTAAACGAAAAATACTGAATATGGTTCGGATTTCCTTACCAAAGTGTAAATGTCGGAATATCGGACATTCTAGTCGAATATCTGTTTTAATTTTTCTAGCACGTGGATGTCAATGTCGATCCTATTCGATCGAATATCCTTGTTCATATAAACAGACTGACCCGTGTGCGTTGGTACATCTGCCATTAAAAGCAAATTGCGCCAGGCAGCACTTTTAAATTCAACACTATTTAGTCTCATGCTGGAGTCCGGGGATATTTGGCAGCTACCTGGCATTCGTATGATATAGTATCGTTTAACTAACAAATGCATTTTCTTCGTTTTCCCGAATCTAAGAACTACTGCTGCGTAGAAAAGATAAAGGTAATGTTAAAGCGTATTTGGATGATGCCATTTGTTTACCTTACGTTTAAAATTATTTTAAATGGACGGTAAAACTCGCGCTTCGTCATAAATTTAGTAAATAAAGCAAATTACATTTTGCATTATTAGATTCTACAATGCTATGCGATGAATTACCAAATATATATTTACACGCATCTCTGCTAACGTCAACGTTATCTTAATCTGACGGCAGCATTAGTGCGGAGAAACAAGGACAGGAATCGCGTGTGACTAGAATTAGAGGAGACCTAGGTGAAATATGGAAATGTAGGGAGGAAATGTCAGAAAGCCTTTTTGGTGCACAGGGATGAAACTAAAGAAATAACATGATATAAAGTATTCCGATGAATTGTGAATTGGGATGGGGAGGTTTACTAAGCTTTTACAAGTATCCATTCTGTATTAGGTAAATAATATGCAGTACGTTTTCGTCGCCACAGATTTCAGGAGAATGTCTGCACAAATTGTTAACGTGTCGTGAACACGCTTCTCATAGTTCATTTACACACTTGACTCTGTTGTATCTACTTAGTTTTAACTTCAGCTTTAGAGTTACAACGAGGAAACAGGCCTTTCGCTCCACCGAATCCACACAGAACAACGACCAGTCGGACAGTAGTTCTGCCCTGTACACGAGTCACTTTGCACAATCTACAAACCTGTACGCCTTTTAAATGCAGTATCAGGAGTACACCGCAGTATCCAGAGAAAGCCCATGCGATCGCAGGGAGAATATGCAAAATCGGTACAGACAGCACCCATTGCCAGGATCGAACCCTGATAAGGATTCAAGACGGCTTGCCTGCAGTCCGTCTGTCTTTTGTGTTTTTTTGTTGTTTTTGTCTGAATTGTAGTTTAATATGATGTAGTGTTGTATGTTATGTTTTGGGGGGGGGGGGGTGGGAGGGAACGGGAACTGTAACACTCTCTCTCCAGAACGGAGACGTGACCTTTGTTCTGTGTCGTGTCTCCGTTCCCGTTGCGGTCTACCACCGGCCATTCACCTGGGAACACCTGGGGCTCTGGTTCGCAGAGCCCGCGGCGCGGACTCACCACATGCGGCGCTGGCTGCCTGCGGATGCTGCGGGCGCGGCTGCGACTCGTCTCCGGAGGCTCCGGCACGGGCCGCGTGGACGTCGGAAGCCCGCAGACCCCTGGGTGGGGGCCGACATCGGGAGCTCCGGCAACGGCAGAGGCAGCGTGTTCGCCCGCCCCGAATCGCGGGGCTTGGGTCGGCCCGTCGCGGACCTTTCACCGTCCGGCGCGGCCTGAAAAAGGCCGTTGACCTTTCACCGCCCAGCGGGGGCTTCAATATCGGGAGCCCCGACCGCCCCGACGTGGCAACTCCAACAGCCTGACCGCGGGACAAGACGGCAGGGGAAGAGAAAAAGACATTTTGGCCTTCCATCACAGTGAGGAGGGACTGGAGGAGACTCACTGTGATGGATGTTTCTTTTTGTTTGGTGTTAGTTGTGATTGTATGTGTTATTGCATTTTTATTGATTAATCTTATTGGTCTTATTGTTCAACTGCGGGTAATGTTTCATTTTACTACACATTTATGTGTATGTAACAAATAAACGACTATTGTCTATTGACTATTGAAAGGTAGCAACGCGAAAAGAGTGATCGGAAATTTTGACTGATTACACTGCTGATGTTAAATAGATATATTTTTACTTAGGTTGCTGTAATATTCTGCTGAAATAATCGACAGGTGTTCTACAAATCAGGTTATTCTATCAAACTTGGAACTGAATTCAACATAAACAAAGGAATACAATCTAACAGCAAATGGTCAACTGTGAAACAGAACCAATTGTAATCTATGTTTTATGTGATGAAACAATTAAAGAACAGTTCGTTTTTCACTGATGAAATATTACAAAAAATCGTTACTTTTGTAAATGTATTTTTTTTTCATTTTTCATGCAATGAACAGAGAATGAGGAACTTCGCAAAGATGTCGGTGAGCATTAATTTTAGATTATAAATTGTTATACAATCCTGTTCTGAAGTTTGGCGTATCACGTATGTCACTAGCAACAACAAAGACTGCAATTCAAATAACCTTTTCTGTTGATCTCCGTTGCAACAATAGCTTCATCAGTCAAATAGTTCTATGTATATCACTCAGCAACTATCGATAAATGGGTTACATAAAAAAGAGCCACCGACCATCTTAGATTCCACTAATTGTTAACTGTAGGCAGAAAGATGCAAATATATTATTCCGATACAAATATAATTTGCTAACATTGTTTAGAAAATCTGACATTTACTGTACTATTATAATTCGCTTAAAAACCTGATAATGCTGGCTCATACCAGAAATGGAGGAGATTGCGAACATTTTGCAGTGCAATAAGAACTTCTAATGATGTTTCTTGGGGAAGCAAACTGGGTACGCATTGACGAAGCCGAGTAACATATGAGGAATGGGCACCAATGTGATAATTCTTTCTAATATCATGCCCTAACTAAGCTGTATTTGCGAAGGCGGTTCAGTGGAAAAACTGCCGTACAGAAAGCTTCTACCTATTGCAGTCGAAGTCCGAATTTGAGGTCAGGAGCCCTTATGTCGGGTTTCTTTGCCGAATGCTGTGTCTACTATTGAATTCCACAGACGAGATTCAGTAGATCTTCCGACGTTAGATTTTCCGAAAGGTTTCGATAAGGTGCCACATGTGAGGCTGCTTCGGAAGGTGAGAGCTCACGGTATCAAGTGGCATATACTAGCATGTACAGCAGGTTAGCTGGATGGTTGAAGACAAATAGTGGGAACAAAAGGTACTTTTTCTGGTTGGCTGCCAGTGACTATTAGTGTTCTGCAACGGTCGGTGCTGGGGCCGCGAATCTTCACATTGTATATTAATAACTTGGACAAGGGGATAGAAAGCTTTGTGGTAAAGTTTGCAGATGATATGTAAATAAGTGAAGGGTCATGTAGTGTACCGAATGCAGGGGCTCTGCAGAAGGACATGGACAGGTTGGGGAATTGGTAGAGAAGTGGCAGATGGAATAGCGTGTGGTAAAGTGTGGAGTCATGCATTTTGGTAGTAGGAATAATGGCGTAGACTATTTTCGAAATGGGGTGAGAATCCACAAATAAGAGGTGCAACGGGACGTGGGAGTGCTGGTGCAGGACTCCCAATCATCTACAAGTTAAATCGGTACTAAAGACAGCAAACATAATGCTAGCATTTATTTCAAGTGGTTTTGTATACAAAAACAGGGATTTCATGCTGATGCTATAGAAGGTACTGATATGGCCGTATTTGGAATATTGTGAGCAATTTGGGGCACTGAATCTGACGATGTGCTGGCTCTGGATAGGGTTCAGAGGAGGTTTACAAGAATGATCCCAGGAATGAATAGATTACCCAGTGATCAGCGTCTGTCAGCACTGGGCACCTCATTGAAACATACAGAATAGTGAAAGGCTTGGTTAGAGTTGATGTGTCGAGCATGTTTCCATCACTGGACGAGTCCAGAACTAGGCTCAGTCATAGCCTGAGAATTAAAGAACGTTCTTTTAAGAAGGAGATGAGGTGCAAGGTCTTTCGTCAGTGGGTAGTGAATCTGTGCACTTCTTTACCACAGAAGGTGCAGAGGCTGTCAGTGGATATTTTTGAGGGAGAGATAGATAGATTATTGATAAGTACATGTGTCAGAGGTTATGGGGAGAAGGCAGGAGAATGGAGTTAGGAGGGGATATAGATCAGCCATGACTGAATGGCGGAGCAGACTCGATCGGACGAATTCTACTCATATTCCATATGACCTCATGACCTTTGGACCAATGGCGATAGGCTGAGTGGCCAGATATCCTTGACATTTAGTTGACGAAAAGCAAATTGTTGGAGGTTTTCGCGCGTCTGCCATCATCTGTGGAGGGGAACGGACGGCAAACATTTCGATTCTGGAAGTTTTTCAAATTGGTGAGGAAAACAGATAGACGAAGCTTCGACTGTATCTCCTCGCGGTTTATCTTGCTCGAGATTCAAGCATTTGCAGTCTGTTGTGTCCACACTACTTGCTACTTAGTTTATTTATGTTCAAGTCAAATGTGGCCTACGTTTGAGAGACTATTAATCGGGGTCAACGGGGCAGTATGAATCCATTATCACTGGGCGTTTGTGTTCTCCTGAAAATTTCACTACTGTGGGTTATAGCAGAAATGTCCTAATGTGTGTATGTTATATTAATTTATTATCTGTAATACAATCTTTATTCTCGGCTTTCCAAATTCAGCATGGAAACAGGCCCACAGAGTCCGCGCCGACCTGGCACTTTCATACACACTGGAGACAATGTACAATTTACAGAAGCCAATTCACATTAAAAGTTGTATGTCCTGCGAATGTGGGACGAGATCGACGTACCTAGAGAAACCGTACGTGGTCACTGCGAGAACGTACAAATTCCGTAGTCAGCACACACACTCAGGATCGAACCCACGTCTTTGGCGCTGTGAGGCGGCAACTCTACCGCTACGCCACGTCGCCGCCCGAAATCGTTAGGGTTCATTTTCGAAACAATTTTCGCATCGCTGAATATTCCTTTGCGATGCAGAACATTTCACGTGACCAATATTGAAGTGCATGATCTTGTTCACCCTGCTGTCCCTTTGTTTCATTTGCAGGCCACTTCGCTTTATGGAACTTGGATAGAATGTCGTTGTAAATGTTGAGTATGGCTACGGTAGCAGTCTATGTGGGACCTCGAAATCTGGGGGGGGGGGGGTGATTCTGTCTTTCAATGCTATGTGATTTTTCACGAACACGTTCAATGAAGGATTTATTTCCTGGTAAATTACTTTTTCTGAACTTTAGAAGGAACTATTAATTTGGAAAGATGTGCAATATTATCGCATATCATGAAAACATAGATGGTATGACAAGCATGCCAATACAGGTTTGAGCCCACATTCGATATATTTGCCGGTGATTATGCTCATTGAATATCTGCTGCTAGTGAGCCGGTATTTATCATTTGTTTCAAGTCTCATGTAACGATCAGTCGGAAAAAAATGTCCAAAAGTATGCTTTTTCCCATACACGTAGGCTCGATGGACCTAAAGAAACTATTGGGCGAAGCTAGTACGTAACAGAAAAAAAACTGTTTTTAGCATTTACAATGATATGTTTATCATGTCGTTGAAAATAATCCCCATCGATGTACATCACCAAATGTATTTTATTTGTTTTATTTTTTCTGCTGCATCAGCCTAAAATACTGCGTGGCAGCTCCTTCCAAATGCCCATCAACTACTGTGAGAAAATGTGACCGTTCAGATTCCTGTTGAATGATTTATTTACTCGATTTCCCTCCCCTGCGACAAGGCTGTGGACACCAACGGATCTTTGCAACTCCAGCTGTTATGCACGTCTGTGCCAGCCAGCCACGCGCCAGCCACGCGCCAGCCACGCGCCAGCCACGCGCCAGCCACGCGCCAGCCACGCGCCAGCCACGCGCCAGCCACGCGCCAGCCACGCGCCACGTCCTAACATATACCCAAATCCCTGATTGATGCATGGAAATGTGCCAAAGCCTTTTTCCTGCATCCCGACTACTCTCGATGCCACATTCACGCGGGTATGTGCTTGCACTCAGATCTCGCACTGTTATATATCACTCCCCAGTTCCCTACCGTACACTGTGAAGTTCTCACCCTGGTTAGAAATTACAAAAGCACCATTCCATACTCATTTAAATTAAACTCCGTTTGCCATTCCTCGGCCCATTTGCTCAGGTAATATTGATCGCTGCAATTCTTGAAAATAACCTGCGATATCTAGAATCACCTGTATCATCATCTGCGAAATTAATAATCATGACTCCTCGAAATGGTCCATAAAGATTACAAGCAATGGACTGGGCATCGATTCCTGAGGTACGCTACTCGCCACATACCTCCAAGGAAGCCATACTTCACAATCGATGCCGACTTCAAGATTGTTCTCGTGGTTTTTAAATTCACAATTGCGGTGTACTGATGGAAGCACCGATGGGTGCGGCAGATATACGTTCTGTTGTTCAGCTCAGTGGTTTCCTGTTTCAATACTCGTGTATTGTGATGATCGTTTTGCCTTATAGTGCAGAACTTGGCTCGAAAAGATAAAGGTAAGTTGGTATCCACCAACATGTTATACTTCCTTGTTGTCCAAAATGAACACCTTCAATATTAAACCTAATTAATGTGATGTGGAAATACAAAGGCGCTTACTCAATATTGATTATTGGGAATAGTTCGTCATTTTGTAATCTAAACTAAGTAACTAATCTTAATACCTTTCCTGAATTGATATTCCCTGCAAATGCTATGCTTTATATTGCCTTTTCAACAATGCTTGCAAAAAATACTCTGAAAAGTTAAGTTGTTAATTATAACGCAACGGAGGTAAAAGCTAAGCAAGTAATGTCGAATTAATACGTTTACTTTTCACACTCTTCCACTTATTCTTTAGAAATAGCGCAACTTAAGGAAATGACGCAAGGCGAAGGTAAACAAAAATAGTATGGTTTTAAACGGGAAACGTGGACCATTTCGGAGCACAGCTGGTTTGGGCGACGTGCGTCTGAATATAATGATGATTACACGTATTTGTCCTTTGTGCAATATTCCTCATCCTGTGTAGTCACATTTGTTACAGCAGATGAAGCCCCCAAAAAGAGAGTTGACATTGATTGAAATTAGAGTAAATGGCGCAACGCTCCACCATGCGTGCAAATTCTGTGGATTATGTGTGGAACCATTGTAGGGGAAGCATGAATTTGTTTGATTAGGGGTTATGTTATAAGAAGATATAAATTTTGTTGCGCTGTTATTTTAATAAGTTATAATATACGCTGCAAACCATGACATAAACCTCGCTTTGTTTTTGAAGCTGCAAGTCAAAACTGAATAAATATACTAACTGTATTTATGCAACGAAGAGACAATTTCAAAAGTTTCAACTGCAATCCAAAGCTCCAAAAAACCCAGAACATTATTTCCTCAAAAAAGTGAAGCAAAAAACCTTACAAACGAGGGCCCGACGAAATAATTTGATTAGATAAAAGATGGATAAAAGAAATATTAAAGTACAGCAATTTGCTTAGTACATTTAATGGTGGATAAATCGTCATAGAAACGTCTATTCCTTGTCAACAAAATGAAGCGAAAGGATGGCAGTACGAGCGAACAACTTTTCTCCACATGATGTTTCAAGGCCAGAAGACCGGTATTGCAATCGCCTTAATATTTCAGAGAGACTTTCATGGTGTGGTGATTATTGCATTGCCAGACCGAATATTTATTTTGGCAAATGATCGAGGGAATACATAGTTTATTATCAGGAAAATACATATATGGCGAAGTAACTGGAAACATATAGGATTTTGGATTCGAGGGAGATTAAAATACAATAGGAATTAGGATTTGGAAGCCTAATAAGGGCAAGACCTGTTTGGTGTAGAATAGGGCTCTGGGGAGTGTTGTAGACCGAGAAATCCAGGAGTGTAGGTATATAGTTCATTAAAAGTAGCTTCATAGGAGGATAGGTTAATCAAGTAAGCTTTCAGCACTTAGGCCATCATCGTTCCGACTGTTGAGTGAAGAAGTTGAGAGGTCGTGTTGAAGTTATATAAGAAATTGGTGAAGTCACATTTGGAGCACGGATGATAATAAACATGTTGTCAAACTGTGGAAAGGGTGCAGAGAATATTTACGAGGATGCTGCCAGAACTCAAGGGCCTGGGCTATAAAGGAGAGGTTGCGCAGAATAGGACTCTACTCCATGGAGCACAGGGTGGCCTTGCAGATGTGGACAAAATCATGAGACGAATAGATCGCATTGAAACACAAAGTCTTTACCCAGTGTAGGAGAATATTGAACCGGGAGATATAGGCTTAAAATTAGGGGGGGAGCGGGGTGCATGAGGGGGGGTGATATATAGGAAGCCGAGGGGTTACTTTTTTCACAAAGTGTGGTGGTTGTATGGAATAGGCTGCTGGAGGACGTACTTACGTCAGGTACCGTCGCTATATTTAAGAAACACCTAGATACGTAAACGGATATGATAGGTTTAGAGGGATAAGGGCCAAAACGAAACAGGTTAGGCGAGTGTAGATTGGACACGCTATTCTGTGAGGGCGGTTTGGGACGACGGGCCTGTTTGCAAGCTGTTGGAATCTGTGAGTCTCGAAGACATTCATTCTTCCTTGTTAATAATTTCCAGCGGCTGATCGTTTAAACTGTTTTGGGAACAGGTTATGTTTGAAATGATCTTTGTATATTAAAATCATAAGACTAACAGCCACTGGGTCTGGCCAGTTTGTTTATGAATATCTTTTTTCTTTATTTCTAGACATTTCTATGGTTGGTGAGTACGAAAGCCTTCTTTACTAATTTGTCTGGGAACCGTATTTGCCACGAACATGCGATTCCCACAACACTTGGTCCAATTTTAAAGATAGTCTAATAGTCGGAATAAATTACCAATGGCATCGAAAGCATATCGATAGCTAGAAATCTTACTACGTTTTGGTACGTGAATCTGATTAGACCTTACGGCTGCATCTTATTTTGGATACCTGAAAAGTATACGCCGAAATGAACGAAACAGAATATTCAGCAGGATCAGATTAGTCAAAGAGGGAATGGATTATATCAACGTCAGTCAGTTGGAGTAACTAACCTTTGGCGCAATTCGCGGGCGGGAAGGTATCTGAAAATGACCCAAATCAGAATTTAAAACAAATTACATTTGATTATGATCTGTTTCATGTCAAAATAAAACAAAAATACTGTAGTATATTGCATGTGGTCAAAGTGAAAACATGGGATCTCAAAGGTAGTTTAATGCGTGCACGGGTATTGTGATTACTTTTGAAATGTCGATATGTTGTCTTAATTCATACTTCATGAAAACCACGGAAAATATTTTAAAAGTGCCCATGTACACTTGAAGCAATGGGCGGATCTGTAAACGAGAGAGACCTCTTGATTATACGGCACCATATCGTGGTCATGTTCTCATTTTGTTATATACATAGATTTGCTTTTGCACGTTGGGAACGTGAAACGTAAATTAATATACCTGAAGTAAAAATAAAACTACTCAATTTGACATCTCTATGTTTTTGCACACATTAAAAAATATTTCTATATTAGTACCTCATTATTGAAGAACATTTTTCGGCCCAAGTACTGGACTATGAGTTCACGAACGGCTGCACAAAATAAGCGGAGATGGAATAAGATTTTTTAAATGGCACAAACGCGTGCAACAGTCTGAACCTTGCCTTGAACGTGAAAGGTATTACCAGCTTCCCATATCTTTTTCTGAATGTATTAGAGCTATCAAAATGAAACGGAATTATTGCTAATTCCAAACAAATTATCATTTATAATTCCTCATTTCGTATTAGTATTAGGAAATTGTATTAGTAAATAATTATTTTTCAACCGATCTTATATAGATTCTTTGAGGGTAGCAATAGTGCTCATTTAATACTTACTATGATAAACGCGTAGGAAGGAAAAATGTGTGTTAATAGGATGAACTTAATAAGCATAATACCAAGATTCATTTTCAGGATATCACCAATGATAACTTTATAGGTTTTGTTACTGAGCAGTAGAAACATGGAAACGTACAAAATTGGTGCAGAGAGAAGCCATTTGGCCCTTCGAGCAAGGACCGCCATTCATTGTGATCGTGGCTGATAATCCACAATCAGTAACCTGCGCCCAACTTCTCCCCCTATCAAGTCAAGTCAAGTCAAGTCAAATCAAATTTATTTGTCACATACACATACACGATGTGCAGTGAAATGAAAGTGGCAATGCCTGCGGGTTGTGCACAAAAAGAATTACAGTTACAGCATATAAATAAAGTAAATAATTTACTATTATTGTCGACAAAAATTTAGTCTCTGGGGTTATAAAAGTTGACAGTCCTGATGGCCTGTGGGAAGAAGCTCCGTCTCATCCTCTCCGTTTTCACAGCGTGACAGCGGAGGCGTTTGCCTGATCGTAGCATCTGGAACAGTCCGTTACTGGGGTGGCAGGGGTCCCTCATGATCTTGCTTGCTCTGGATCTGCACCTCCTGATGTATTGGTCCTGCAGGGGGACGAGTGTAGTTCCCATGGTGCGTTCTGCCGAACGCACTACTCTCTGCAGGGCTATCCTGTCCTGGGCAGAGCTGTTCCCAAACCAGACTGTAATGTTGCCGGACAGGATGCTCTCTACAGCCCCAGAGTAGAAGCAATGAAGGATCCTCTGAGACACTCTGAATTTCCTCAGTTGTCTAAGGTGGTAAAGGCGCTGCTTAGCCTTACCCACCAGTGCGGCAATGTGCGTTACCCACGTCAAATCCTCTGCCGTGCGGACTCCCAAGTACTTGAAACTGCTCACCCTATCCACAATAGACCTATTTATCTCCAGTGGCGTGTACGTCCTTGGATGTTTAGCCCTTCTGAAGTCCACAATCAGCTCCTTTGTTTTAGTGACATTCAAGAGGAGGCTATTGTCCTGACACCAGAATGCTAGATCAGCCACCTCCTCCCGGTAGGCCTTCTCATCGTTGTTGGAGATCCGGCCCACCACCACAGTGTCATCAGCAAACTTGATGATGGAGTTTGAGCTGAACCTGGCCCCACAGTCATGTGTGTACAGGGAGTACAGTAGGGGGCTAAGGACGCAGCCCTGGGGGATCCTATGTTCAGGGTGAGGGAGCTAGATGTGTGTTCCCCCATCCTGACCACTTGGGGCCTGGCAGTGAGAAAGTCCAGGACCCAGGCACACAGAGGGGTGCTAAGCCCCAGTTCCAGCAGGTTCTCAACCAGTCTGCTGGGGACTATTGTGTTGAATGCTGAACTAAAGTTAATGAACAGCATCCTCATATAGCCCCCCTGGCTGTTCAGATGAGAGAGAGCGGTGTGTAGAACCTGGGAGACCGCATCATCCGTGGATCTGTTCGGACGGTATGCGAACTGTAGTGGGTCCATGTTGCGAGGAAGGAGGGCGCAGATGTGCTTCTTGACTAGCCTCTCAAAGCATTTCATGACAACCGAGGTGAGGGCCACCGGTCGGTAGTCATTTAAACACGCTGGAGAGGCATTCTTTGGCACCGGTACAATGATGGATCTTTTGAAGCATGCAGGGACCACGGACTTTGCCAAGGAGAGGTTGAATATTGTGGTGAGCACTGGAGCAAGCTGAGTAGCACAAGACTTTAGTACTCGCTCAGATATACCATCTGGGCCTCCAGCTTTCCTCGTGTTCACACGCTTCAGAGCCCACCTCACCTCATGCTCGGACACCGAGAATGTGTGCACATCCCCGGCGGTGGTTCCCCCTCCAGCCTCGCTAGCCAGCGCCCCTTCGGTGCTGTTTTTAGACGGCGAGCTGGTGGTGTTACCCGCCTCAAACCGTGCGTAAAAAGAGTTCAGGTCATCAGCTAAGGAGGAGCCGGCACTTCCGGTTGAGGGGGTGCTGGACCTGTAGCTAGTTATAGTCCGTAGCCCCTGCCAAAGGCGCCTGGTGTCCTGCTGCTTCATCTGTGACTCCATCTTGTCCCGGTACCTCTTTTTTGCGTCCTTCACTGCCCTTCGCAGTCGGTATGACTCTCCCTTGTAGTCGTCCATGTTGCCGGATGCCTGGCCGGAGTTGTAAGCAGCGGTGCGAGCATTCAAGGCCACGCGAATAGACCTGTCCGCCCAGGGTTTTTGGTTAGGGAAGATACTAACCCTTACCGTGGGGATGATGGTATCGGCTATTGTGGCAATGAAGTCCGTAACCGCTTCCGCAAACTCAGTTACGTCTCTGAAACTTTCTTGGAACATGTTCCAGTCGACTTCGCTCAGTGCATCCTGCAGCATGGCCTCTGAATGGTCAGCCCACCGCTTTACGTCCCTCGTCACTGTCGCTTCCCGTACTATCCGTTGTTTGTACTCCGGCAGCAGGAAAATGGCAGCGTGGTCAGATTTCACAAAAGGAGGGAGAGAAACGGCCTTGTAGCCTTTCCTGAACGGCGTGCAGCAGTGGTCCAAATTTCTTTCCCCCCTGGTGACACACGTGATGTGTTGGTAGAAGTTGGGCATGACCTTTTTGAGATTTCCCCTATTGAAGTCTCCAGCCACCAGCACAGCCGCATCAGGGTTCTTGTTTTGGTGTTGACACAACACATCGTGTAGGGTGGACAGTGCCACGTCGGTGTCCGCATGCGGTGGGATATAGACGGCTGTGATGATCACCGAGCTGAACTCCCGGGGTAGGTAGAATGGTCGGCATGAGATAGTTAGATGTTCCAGGTCCGGCGAGCAGGAACGAGAAAGCGTCTTAATATTTCCAGGATTACACCAGTTATTATTGGTCAAGAAGCAGACTCCTCCGCCCTTGGATTTCCCGGATTCCTCCGTTCAATCCGCCCGGAAAACAGTGAAGGACTCGGATGGGCAGATCACCTGGTCAGGCACCAGCGGGGTCAGCCATGTTTCAGTCAGACAAAGGATGTTACAGTTCTTTATGTCCCTCTGGAATCTGATCCTTGCCCTTAAGTCATCCAGCTTGTTCTCCAGAGACTGGACGTTGGCCAGAAGTATGCTGGGCAGAGGTGGACGTAAGGCTTGGGTTCTCAGCCTGTTCCGAATCCCCCCTCGCTTCCCTCGGTGTTTTTTTCCCACTTTCCCACTGACCTGCGCTCCCACTGCTGCGGCCGCGGTGAGCTCCTTTGATGATCTCTATCGGTATATCGGTGAGTAGTTTTCTGTTTAATAGTGCCCCAGTAGCGCTCGAGTTTAATTTTACGAGCGTTTCCCGGTCGTACATTGGTTAATGCTAAGTGCTAGCACACGCTAGAGCACTTAGGGATAATTTTAAAGTAAACATACCAGTTTAAAACGCACAGTTCCCGCAGAGCTACCACGACGGCGACTGGACTGGACCGCGCCATCTAACAAAAAAAAAAAAAAAAAACAACAACAAAAAAAAAATAAAAATCCCTTGATTCCACTAGCCTCCAGAGCTCTATCTAACTCTCTCTTAAATTCATCCAGTGATTTGGCCTCCAAAGCCTTCTGTGGCAGAGAATTCCACAAATTCACAACTCTTTTGGTGAAAAAGTTCCTTCTCACCTCACTTTTAAATGACCTCCCCTTTATACTAAGACTGTGGCTCCTCGTTCTGGACTCCCCCAACATTGGGAAAATTTTGCTGCATCTAGCTGACCAACCCTTTTATAATTTTATGTATCTCTATAAGATTCCCTTTCATCCTTCTAAACTCTAGTGACTACAAGCCTAGCCGTTCCAATTTTTCCTCATATGACAGTCACGCAATACCATGGATCAATCTCGTGAACATACGCTGCACTGCCTCAATTACACGGATGGCCTTCATCATATCAGGAGACCAAATATGTACACAATACTCCAGTTATGGTCTTACCAGAGCCCTATTCAACTGCAGAAGAACCTCTTTACTCCTATAGTGAAGTCCTCTTCTTAGGAAGGCCAACATGCCATTAGCTTTCCTCACTGCCTACTGGAGCTACACGCCCTCTTTGAGTGACTGGTGTACATGGCCACCTCGGTCTCGCTGCAGTTCCCCCTTACCTAACCTGACACCATTGAGATAATAATCTGCCTCTGTTCTTTGGCCGCTAAAGTGGATAACCTCACATATGCATCTGCCATGCATCTGCCCATTCACTCAACCTGTCCAGGTCACCCTGCAACCTCTGAACAGCATCTTCGCAGTTCACACTGCCACCTAGCTTTGTGTCATCTGCAAACATGCTAGGGCTACTTCCAATTCATTCATCCGAATCATTAATACTTATGGTAAATAGTTGCGGACCATCACCGTGCCTTGCGGCATTCCACTCGCCACTGCCTGCCATTCTGAAGATAACCCGTTTACTCTTACTCTTTGCTTCCTGTCTGTCAACCAATCTTCTATCCATGTTAACACTCTACTCCCAATAGCATGCGCTCTAATTTTGCGCACCAATCTCCCGTACAGGACATTATCAAAGGCTTTCTGAAAGACTAGATACAGTGCATCGACTGGCTCCCCTTCATCCATTTTACTTGTCACATCCTCAAAAAATTCCGGAAGATTAGTCAATCATGATTTCCTTTTCATAAATCCATGCTGACTTGGACATCCTTTTACTGCTATCCAAATGTACCGTTATTAGCTCTTTAATAATTGACTTCAGCATCTTGCCCACCACCGATGGCAGACTAACCGGTCTGCAACTCCCCGTTTACTCTCTCGCTCCTTTCTTGAAAAGTGAGATAACATTAGCTATCTTCCAATCCACATGAACTGATCTGAATCTATTGAGCATTGGGAAATGATTACCAAATGCGTCCACTATTCCACCTCCTTGATTACTCTGGGATCGAGACCATCAGGCCCTGTGGATTTATCAACCTTCATTCCCAGTTAGTTCAACTAACGGCAGCGGCTGACTAGCAGTCTGTCCGTCTTTTTTTTCCCTTTTTTTTGTTGTGTGTCGGTGTTGGGATGGTTTTTATATATATTTTTTGGTTGTGTATGTGTGGGAGGGGGTGGTGGTGTGGGTGGGTGGGTGTGGGGGGGGGGTAACTTTTCTCTTCCTCACGGCGCGGGGTGCGGCTCGGCTGCGGGGCCTAACATCGCCCGCTGCGGGGCCTAACATCGCCCGCTGCGGCTCGGCCGCTGGACTTTACATCCCGGTGCGGCTTGGCCGCTGGACTTTACATCCCGGTGCGGCTTGGCCGCTGGACTTTACATCCCGGTGCGGCTTGGCCGCTGGACTTTACATCCCGGTGCGGCTTGGCCGCTGGACTTAACAGTGCCCGGTGCAGCTCGGCTGCGGGACTTTTCACCGCTGGTGCGGCTCGGCTGCGGGGCTTTTCATCGCTGGTGCAGCTCGGCTGCGGGACTTAACATCGCCCGGTGCAGCTCGGCTACGGGGCTTTTCATCGCTGGTGCAGCTCGCCTGCGGGACTTAACATCGCCCGGTGCAGCTCGGCTGCGGGGCTTTTCATCACTGGTGCGGCTCGGCTGCGGACTTGACATCGCCCGGTGCGGCTCGACCACGGGACTTAGCTGCGCAAGGCTTGGTCGCGGGCCTTTCATCGCCCGTTTCGGCCGCGAGACGTTTCAGCGCCCGGTGCGGGGACTGTGCGGGTCGGTCGGGGACGAGCTGTCTGTCCGTGGGCGTGGGGAAGAGAGTGGAAGTTTTGTTGCCTCCATCACAGTGAGGGGGTGTTTGGAGTCACTGTGATGGACGTTTGTGTTGGGGTTATGTGTCTTGTGTTCTTTTTTTTTTCTATGACTGCTATGTAGTTTCGTTCGGTACTTCGGTACCGAACGACAAATAAAGCTCTGTTATACCTGTTATACCTGTTATCTAATTTATTTGGTAAAACATTGGCATATTTCTGAGTTTAACTGATATTGTCAATGTTTCTCAACTCAGCGTTGTTATTTTAAGGTGGGAATTTAGGTGCACATTAAAGGCAAATTCACTTTTCCTAAATTTTGGCATAACCATCAAATTACTTTCCATGCCTTCCGTTATTTCATGAAACGATATAGCCTTACACTTGCAAACCGACGTGTCGGTGATTTCCGCTGCAGACAAAACGATGGAAAAGGCCACCATATCCAAATAATTTGTCTTGCAGTCAGTAATTTTTAACAGACAAATGAACGTCATACCACTAATCACTTCTGCAATTGTGGAACAGCAGGTCGTGAACCTTGTTCACAAAATGATCATTTATGTCTAATAGTCTGAATTTAACGCAGGTTTATTTATCAAATCGACGATGAATTTTGTTCAAATGGACAAAGCTGTGTAGCGCTTGGCACTGTGTCTACTATTACCCAGTGTCCTACACTTTTGCTGATTTGCTGGACACAAAACTCAATTGGTGTTTGTGACTGTTTCTGATTTTGCGCTAAGATGTCCTATGCATTTTAATTGTATAAATGTGCTTCCTGTTTTTTTTAAAGTAATAAACAAACTCAAGACAGAGCTGGAGGAAGCAGGTACTCATGATTTTACGGATTTTACCATAGTGTCACAGCGGTAGAGTTGCTGCCTTACAGCCGCAGAAACCCGGGTTCGATCCTAACAATGGATACTGCCTGTACGGAGTTTGTACTTTCTTCCTGTGACCGCGTGGGGTTTCCCCGGGTACTCCGGTTTCCTCCCGCGTTCAAAAGACGATAACATTTTAGGTTAATGGGCTTTGGTAAACAAAGAAAATTATCCCTGGAGTGCAGGATAGTGTTAAAGTACGGGGATCGTTGGTCGGCGCGAACTCGGTGGGCCGAACAGCCTGTTTCCATTTTGCACCTCAAAACGAAATTATATAATGCCGCTTGTAGATGATTTATCCCAATGCAGGAATTAATGCCACACTGATAGCTGGAGAATGGCTTGCAAATAGAATGGACCTTACATTTATGTAGCGCGAGTAGCATACGAGTAAAGACCGCTGCGTCTGCTTCTTTCCGAACACGTGTTGCTCTTTTTCAATTTTGTTCATGGCAACCCGTTCTTGGGAGGAAAATAACATAAGCAGGATTTGTTTTGGCGCAGGGAGTACTTGTTTTATTACTTTACCAATGGAAGCCACTGAGAAAATCTGTACTGAAACAACAACACTCCTAAAGGTTTGGAAATTCTGTCTTAAGAACTTTGAGGCGCTTTCCTTGGGCACAAAACCAAAATTAAACTGTTACGTCAATTAAACCTCCAAGACGTCCAACGTATTCTTGTTTTTTTATACTCTTCGCTGCTCTCTATCTAGTAGTTTCTCGACGTAAAGCAATTGCTCCTTTTTGTGTTGGCTATGTTGGCCTTAAAAGGGAAAAATAATTTAATGTCAGCAAGGTATGACGATGTGTTTACTATTTGTTTAACTCAACTCTATTCTATGGGGAGAAGATTGAAGAATGGCGTTTCGGAGGTAGAGATAGATCAGCCACGATTGAATTGCGGAGTAGACTTGATGGGCTGAAGTCCCTAATTCTATTCCTATCACTTATGACTTCATTTCTGTGTGTTTAGTTGAGAACACGAGGAAAAAAGAAAGTGGTAAGCTAGAATTAGATTGCGTCCAAACCATTCTTCACCAGTTGACATTGGTAGAATTGTCTGCACCTTCAATAGTCGTTTTCCAACAATATTTATATCTTAATGTTCTTCAGAAATGGGGAGTCATCTGAAAAACGATGGTGAGTTAAGGTAACCATTTCGTTATATAGGAAAAAAACACACTTTAAAGTGCCTGCAAAACATAAACGTGGTGGAGTGGAGGAATCGGGCTATGAAGCTTTGCAGAGTTAATTTTGAAAAGTACAAGATCTACTAAAAGGGCGCCACAACAAGGTCGCTATTTACGGCCCACGTTTATTGCACACCAGGTTTGTTTTTGACCCTGAAGGATGAAAGTTACTTGAAGTCCGCGATATGAAAAGCATTCCACGGAGCCGGGCAAGGGACCACAATGCCCATTCAGCAATAATCCCAACATCGTAATTCAATCCACCGGAAAGGGGTGGAGGCGGAGGGGGGTGGTGGGTGTGCCTTTGTAACCTGGTAGGCTACACCTAAATCTGAAGTAGATTCCCCTGGAACGTGTCCGCAACTATGCATGCTCTGCATAGATTTGCGTTACTCCGTCATTTTCTGTCTTTCTATAAAGTGGCTTCATGCGTTCCGCTCTGTTCACAAGGAACTATTGCTCAGTATGACAGTCAATTTTACATATCGCAGTCACGACAAAGGCACAAGACAAATTGTGAATCCGTTGGTTTCCCTAGGTTTATTTGTTTTATTTACGCGCACACAAAACACACAACACACACACACACACACACACACACACACACACACACACACACACACACACACACACACACACACACACACACACACACACACACACACACACACACACACACACACACACACACACACACACACACACACACACACACAACACACACACACACACACACACACACACACACATAAAATCTGTACTGAAACAACAACACTCCTAAAGGTTTGGAAATTTTGTCTTAAGAACTTTCAGGTGCTTTCCATGGGCACAAAACCAAAATTATACTGTTACGTCAATTAAACCTCCAAGACGTCATAGCGAGGGGATTTGAGTATAGGAGCAGGGAAGTTCTGCTACAGTTGTACAGGGCTTTGGTGAGACCACACCTGGAATATTGCGTACAGTTTTGGTCTCCTAATCTGAGGAAAGACATTCTTGCCATAGAGGGAGTACAGAGAAGGTTTACCAGATTGATTCCCGGGATGGCAGGACTTTCATATGAAGAAAGATTGGATAGACCCGGCTTATACTCGCTGGAATTTAGAAGATTGAGGGGGGATCATATAGAAACTTACAAAATTCTTAAGGGGTTGGACAGGCTAGACGCAGGAAGATTGTTCCCGATGTTGGGGAAGTCCAGAACAAGGGGTCACAGTGTAAGGATGAAGGGGAAGTCTTTTAGGACCGAGATGAGGAAGTTTCTTTTCACACAGAGAGTGGTGAATCTGTGGAATTCTCTGCCACAGAAGGTAGTTGAGGTCAGTTCATTGGCTATATTTAAGGGGGTGTTAGATGTGGCTCTTGTGGCTAAATGGATCAGGGGGTATGGAGAGAAGGCAGGTACGGGATACTGAGTTGGATGATCAGCCATAATCATATTGAATGGCGGTGCAGGCTTGAAGGGCCGAATGGCTTACCCCTGCACCTATTTTTTATATTTTCTATGTTTAATATCACAATGAACATGAAAGACCGTTCCAAAGATTATACTGTTATATTTTTCAACGCCTTCCATCATTTTATTCGAAAAAAATCAGGTTCGTGACAATTGTGATGAGGCTAAGCTTCCTGCTATTTTCGGTTTATCCCTTCAATTTTATATCTTGTCGCTTATAATTTTCAGAAACACGTTTACAACAATCGAAGAGTGGTTAGTGCATTCGTATATATTTGTTACGAACTTATAATCACGTTTTTCCCACCAAATCCAGTAAAACAATTTCACATTTTGCTCTAAAGTACTGCTGGTTCAATATATTTCTTTCGCTGCCGTCTAGGGCAATTATTTGGCAATTTAGAAAAGTAAATATTGCGTACATGCCCGCTCACATACATACGTACTCGCACATTTATGTGATTAAGGCGTAGAATGTGCATTTAAATTATACACAACAAAATTGATTTTATTTTTAAATAAATCATTGTCATATTCTCTTTGTTTAACTATTTGTGATCACTTGTGCAGGGACATTTATCAAACTTCGCCATGTAATGCTCTATGAAATATTGCTGACGAATTTGCTAACGGTCTCTGGTGATGGTCCATCAATCTTTGTTACTTTTGGGTGTTGATTTACTGTGGAACAATGTGAAAACTGAGAGATAATTGCAAAAAACTTTTTATCTGGGTTTTTTTGACGGCTGGTTGAGGCAGCTGTATGCGTTCTGATGGCAGGGAGATCTGAGAAGAAATTACTTTCTAATTTCAGAATTAGAGAAATTGGAAATAATTCGCAAGGACGTCGGTAAGCAGTGAGCGTGTTTACTTGGGAAAATACACCTATAATTATATTAATTGTACAAAACTAAACGATATAAAGGATTTAATACCTTTCTCTAACGATGTGCTTCATATAAGAATACAAAAAATCGTTAACTGCTTCTGTGTAGTGTCATATAACGAGGTAACCTCTGCACACAGCTGTGCGTGAGAGTAAGAGAGAAGCGACCACTATAAATAATGGTGCACTTTAGAATGTTACACTGTGACGATAGAGTCAAAAGCCTGTGATTTTATTTTCATATGTCTATGCGGAGACATCGATACAAGCCTGCCATATTGTAACATATTTTCTGCTAAATAACATGCTTCTGCGCCATCCCACCAACGGAGAAACGAAACACACTCACACGCATAAACACACACGCGCACGTGCAAACACACGCACACACATACACATACACACGCACACACAACACACACACAACACACAACACACACACACACAACACACACACCCTCACACACACACACACACACACACACACACACACACACACACACACACACACACACACACACATACACACACACACACACACACACACACACACACACACACACACACACACACACACACACACACACACACACACACACACACACACACAAACACACACCAGGAAATGCATTCCTGATAATCTGAAATTATCTGAATTTATTCTTTAGTCAGATTGTGGTTAATCTGTGGAATTCTTTGCCACAGAAGGCCGTGGAGAGCATGTCATTTGATATTTTGTAAGGCAGAGATAGATAGATTTTTGATTAGTACATGTGTCAAGGGTTATGGGAAAATGGCATGAAAATCCGGGAGAGATAGATTATCCATGGTTGAATAACGTAGTTTGATGGGCCAAATGACCTAATTCTACCTATCACCTATGACGATATGACCTTTCGAATGGAATAGAAGGTTTCTGCATGCAGGCACTGAACGAGGGATTCTTTGAAGCAGGATTGCCGTCAGTTATGTCCTGTCGTTAATCGTGCGAAGCTGAAAGTAACGTTCAAACGTGGAATGCGTCGTATCTTCGGCTTTATTGTCTTCCATCACAGAGAGGAATACGGGGAATCCGCTGTGGTGGATAGTTATGTCACCTTTTATGTTGTTTTGTGTCTTGATGATTTTTCAGTATGGCTGTATGGTAACTCGCTTACCACTGTACCATATTTGGTACACGTGAAAATAAAAGGCCTTTGAAACCTTTGAAGTCTTTGAAAGATTAGAATCTTCAATGACAATTGTAGCTAACAGTATGATAATCATTCCTACCGTTCACATTTGGTATGTAATTTTTTATACTATTTCGATTTTCAGAGGTGTTGGTTAAGCAAAAGGATGAAGGTAATGCATTTCCCATTTTCTCTTTTGCTTTTTTACTTTCAAATTAAATGTGATAAACAGATCGTCATGTTGAGGTAACGTGAGTATGTGATCAACATTGAATCCTATGCTCTTCACGCAAATCAAACTTCCAGATAACACCCGTGAACATATAGATTTCACGTCAACACTATAGCGCTCTGCTATATGCAATGGAAATCCTTATAGACTAAAGTTGAAACCACAATGGTTATTTACTCGTGAGGTTGGTAACCAAAGAAGAATGATCGTCCGATGCAAAGTTTATCAATGATTAGTAATGATCAAGTAGGATATACATTTGTATCTTCCTATGTCCTCATTATATGGTCATGCAGACAAACAACCGAGCAACATTCGGCTGAGACTGATAGTGGGGTTACATGCAGCCAATAAAATGCAGTCCCTGGTGAAAGAGATTTCAAGTCCCTATCATTTCAGCAGATCACTTTCTGACTGAAATTATCCTTTCTTTTACAGAACTGGAAAGGCTTCGAAAGATTCTTAGTAAGTCATGACATCCAGCATTTTATTCTAATGCAGATTTCTGTCGTTGCTTTGAAATTCACCATAAATTCATCAGGATGTACGTTAGGATGATCCTCCGTTATCTTTCACACGGAAACGCTCACGTCATGCAGAAACAACTGGGAATAATTTAGCTGAAGCTGAGTCGGGATTTTGGTTGCGCAGTCTGTGGCAGGTCAACAAAGGTGAGGAATTTTACTTTATTTATTTTATTGGTGCATATGTTAATTTCTTTCTCATGTTTACTTTGGCACTTAAAATAAATCAAGCACGATGAGAGGGCAAGAACATAAAAATTGCGACATGATTTGGAAACAAATAATAAATATATCGAACTACTTAATACGCCGACGACTTATATAATGGGTGAGCGATTGGGTAATGTGGAAGTTGAAACAAACCTGGATTACGTGCACAAATTATTCAATGCCCATAAATAAATGGGAAGGGAAGTACGTTAGTATTGAGCCCTTTGTCATGATCAGACTTCAGTAGGAATCAAAATGTGACCTAACAGAACACATTAGGGCACTGGTAAGAAGACTACGCTCATAATGTGCTCATGCAGGGTCTCCATAAATAAAAATGTAAATACTTTTCTAAGGGAGGAGGTGGGTTATAAATTCGGCGAACGAACAACACACCTGACCTTAGAGGTTCCCTGAAAGTTTAAAACTATTACAGGGATTTATAGGCGGGATGGGAGAAAAATGATTCTCATGCGGAAAGTTTCCTTAATAAACGGCCACTCTCGTGGGAAAGTGATTAGTGTTTTAGATTGATATTTAAAATACATTTCTTCAGGCAGAAGTTAATGAATCATTGGACTTAATTATCGCAGACAAATTTAACATCAGACGTGCAAAACGAAAATTTTCTTGTTTGGACGTCAACGGTATCGTTTTCCATGTTATTGCTCAAAACGCCTGCGCAAAACTAAGGCCTAGAGAGGAGATAGGCAGATAAGTTTAAAATGAGATTCACAATAATTTATTCACCCGATACATTTATTGAAGCGCGCACAAAATAGATAGCCGAGGTTGTGATAAGTTCCTGCCGTGGCGACACTGCTCGTCAAAACCGAGGGATTATGTTGCCGATCCTTGTTCTGTCACAGGGCACTCTTACTTTAAACAGTGAAATAAATGTGCCAATAGCTTTGAAGGAAGGATCGAATATTCAGTTAAACGGCCGCAGTGAAAATAAACGAACAGTATCCAATAGCTATAACAACGTACTAACGCAAAAACAACATAATAAAGTGAAACAAGTCATACATTCGAAATCTGATCTGCTGATTATGTTCATAAGATTATTAGATCATGTGATAGGAATAGAATTAGCCCTCTCGGCGCATCAATTCTACTTCGCCATTCAATCATTGCTGATCTATCTCTTCCTCCTAATTCAATTCTCCTTCCTTTTCCCCATCACCTCTGACACTCGTACTGATCGAGAATCTATGTTTCTCTGCCTTAAAACAACTCCACAACCTTCTGTGGCAAATAATTCCACAGATTCACCACCCATAGATCTCAGGAGGGAAGAGATTCCTCTCAGCACAAAGTAGTAGAAGAAATGAAAACATAAACATGTCTTGGTAAAGACATGAGTCATCTGTGGTACCAGCATTTGACCCATTGGTATCAGCATTGTTTGTGCTTTCAGCGTGGAAATAACGGCGAACGACAAATTGGCATTGAATCTTGCGATACACTTCCCGATTGCAATGACTAGTTTGCACTTGGAGGTTAGGATCTGAAATTGAACGTTAACAATTACATCAGAAGCATGCTTTGGATTGACACTTTGTGTACTGCACATTCATAATCGTATATAAAAGATACTTCAGCTTTTTTCTCAAAGTGCAGATATGTCTAAATAATTTTTATACGTTTCATGTCTTTGCCACAACAGAGGAACGTAAAGGAGAAAGCTAGGTAATTATTTTATTGTATTTTATTAAAATACATTTTTGCAGCTATTCCATCACATGCTTTGGGATTAGCTTCATCCACTACTGCAAGAAATTGAGGAGACTTGTGGACGTCACCCAGATCACCACACAATCTACAATCCATGCTTCCATTTACTTGAGCTACACTTTACACTGATCAAGAAGGTCACCAGCATCAGGGCGTCTCAACTCCGTCACACCCTCTTCTCAGCTCTCCCACCAGATCAGATAGGGGGTACAGAAGTTTGAAGAAGTATATGTCCAGATACACGAACAGTTTATTTCCAGCTGTTATGAGGCTATTGAACGCTCCTCTCATCAGCTAACGTATGGTCCTGAGCCCATCAACCTCTACCGAGATCTTTGAACCATCTTTAATCTGACTTGAACGGAGGTCAATGTTATATGTTGCATTAAATGCTGCACACCTTATCCTATACTTGTACAGCGCGGATGCCCTGATTGTATTCATGTAAGGTATCGTTTGACAAGATAGAATGAAATCAAAAACATTACACCTCGATGCACGCGTCAATAATCAACTAAACACTTGGCGGATTTTGTTTCTGCGGCAGAATAACTCCAATGGAACCGAAATGCATATCTTTAAAAATGGATCTACGTGGACGGGTATGGGAAGTGGAGAACGTTTAGCGAGGATCATTGATAAGAAATGCAGGAATAAAGGAAGCAAGGGAAAACGGAAAAATATTTATGATAGATGAAATCCAGTTTTATTTGGATTATATATTTTACATTCTAAAATGAATTCAGAATGTTACAATGTCCGACGAACAACGAATTTGCAAAAATCGAGTATCTCACATATTTACCTGAAATATTAAACCACGAAAAGGTTGCCTTATATTCCACAAATAACTCAAACACCGCAACACTGATGATTTCTTCACGAATTATTTTTTTAATCGCATATGAATGAGGTCTTGCACTATGCAAACGTTGAATTTTTTAATGTTCTGCAAAACAGTTAAGTTCCATTCAGACTCAATTGAGAAACAACTGAATTGCCATCTTCCGGAAGAATTTTGAAGGCAAAGATTGGGAATTCAAGTAAATGCGTCGAAGTAGCGTAGCACCGCCCGCTAGCAAGCGGGCTAGCGGAATTCAGAGCATAAAGAAGCAATTGCAATAAGGGGCCCTTCGACCCATCAAGACTTTCGACCTTCGACCTTCGACGCGGACGGGTGTCAAGGATCTTCGGAAGAAGGCAGGAAAATGGTATTTAAGAGGTAGAGAAGAGCCATGAGTGAATGGCGGAGACGGCTCTCTGGGCCGATCGCCTAATTCTACTCCTATAATTTGTGTAGTAGGGGACTCCATTGTGAGAGGTACGGACAGGGGTTTCTGCTGAAACGGGCGGGATTCGATGAGGGTGTGCTGCACCCCTAGTCCCACGATACAGGATGTCACGGACAGAGTGCAGAAAATCCTCAAGGGTGAAGGTGAACAGCCGGACGTGGACGTCGGCACAAACGACGTCGGAAAGAAGGGGACAGATATCCTGCAGCGTGACTTTAAAGAGAGCAGCAAAGTGCTGAAAAGCAGGACCTCCAGTGTGGTTATCTCCAGTTTGCTTCCAGTTTCTCGTGCTGGTGAGAACAGGAACAGGCAGATACGGAACCTGATTGTGCGGCCGAGAAACTGGTGCAGGGGCATGGATTTGGATTTTTAGACCACTGGGATCTGTTTTAGGGTAAGGGGGAATTGTACAAAAGGGACGGATTGCACCTTAACATGTGGGGGACCAGCATTCTGGCAGGCAGGTTTGCCACTGCTTCACGGGTGCTTTTAAATTAAATAGGAGGGGTGTCAAATGGAACAGTCTAGGATTGAATTAAAGGGAAAGAGAGTAAAGGGTTAGTTACTGACCCCCGAATTATCGGGAAAGAAAGCCCACAAAGGAGTAGGAGAGCAAGGCCAAGTGTAATATGAATCGATGTGAAAGGTGAGATGAGTAAGGAATTAAAAGGAATGATTGCGTGAAGTATACAAAGTAAAGTAGATGAGCTTGAGGATCAGTTAGAGATTGGTAGATACGACATTGTGGGGATTACGGAGACGTGGCTGCAGGGGGGTCGGGCCAGGGAACTTAATATTCAGGGTTATACGTCCTATAGAAAGGAATGGCAGGTGGGCAGAGGAGGTGAGGTAGCTCTGTTGGTGAGGGGAAAAATTCAGTCCCTTGCGAGGGGTGACTTAGGGACTGACGAGGTAGTCATTGTGGATAGAGTTAAGGTATTGTGAAGGTAAGAAGATAGAAATTGGAGTTATCTACAGTTATCAGATTAGTATTAATCTGCAATTTGAGAAGGGGAAGGTGAAATCGGAAGTGTCGGTGTTGCAGTTGAACAACGGTGTTATGAAGGCATGAGAGAGGAGGTGACCAAGGTCGACTGGAAAGGGATCCTAGCAGGAATGATGGTGAAACAGTAATGACAGGAATTTCTGGGCATAATCCGGAAGATGCAGTATCAATTCATTCCAAAGCTGAAGAAAGATTCTAAGGGGAGTCAGCAACCGTAGCTGACTACGGAAGTTAGGGATGGAATGAAACTAAAAGAAAATATATATAACACAGCAAAGTGTAGCAGGATCTCAGAGGATTGGGAAACATTCAAGGGACAACAGAAGATAACAAAACGGGCAATACGGGCTGAAAAGATGAAGTACGAGAGTAATCTGGCTAATAATATAAAGAGGAACAGTAATTATTCACAAAATGCTGGAGTAACTCAGCATGTCAGGCAGCATCTCATGAGAGAAGGAATGGTTGAAGTTTCGGGTCGAGACCCTTCTTCAGACTGATGTCAGGGGGGCGGGACAAAGGAATGATATAGGTGGAGACAGGTAGAGGAAGAACTGGGAAGGGGAGGGGAAGAGATGGACAGAGGAAATATCTAACGTTGGAGAAGTCAATGTTCATACCGCTGGGCTGCAGCTGCCTAAGCGAATTATGAGGTGCTGTTCCTCCAATTTCCGGTGGGCTTCAGTTTGGCACTGGAGGAGGCCCATGACAGAAACGTCAGACTTGGGAGTGGGAGGGGGAGTTGAAGTGCTCAGCCACCGGGAGATCAGGTTGCTTAAGAAGGACTGAGCGAAGCTGTTGAGCGAAACGATCGCCGATCCTGCGTTTGGTTACGCCGATGTAAAGAAGTTGACACCTAGAGCAGCGGATGCAATAGACGGGGTTAGAGGAGGTGTAGGTGAACCTCTGTCTCACCTGGAAAGACTGTTTGGGTCCTTGGATGGAGTTGAGGGGGGGGGGCAGGAGTTGCATCTCCTGCGGTTGCAGGGTAAAGTGCCCGGGGATGGGGTGGTTTGGGAAGGAAGGGACGAGTGGACCCGGGAGTTACGGAGGGAGCGGTCTCTGCGGAACGCAGAAAGGGGAGGGGATGGGAAGATGTGGCCAGTGGTGGGGTCCCGTTGTAGGTGACGGAAATGTTGGCGGATAATTTGTTGGATACGCTGGCTGATGGGTTGGAAGGTGAGAACGAGGGTGATTATGTCCTTGTTACGAATGGGGGAGGGGGGGGCAATAGCGGAGCTGCGGGATGTAGATGAGACCCTAGTGAGAGCCTCATCTACAATGGAAGAGAGGAAGCCCCGTTTCCTGAAGAATGAGGAAATCTCTGATGCCTTAGTGTGAAACACTTCATCCCGGGCGCAGATGCGGCGTAGACGGAGGATAGACTTTTTCCAGGAGATGGGGTGGAAGAAGTGTAGTCTAGATAGCTGTGCGAGTCAGTGGGTTTATAGTAGATGTCAGTCACTAGTCTGTCTCCTGTGATGGAGATGGTGAGGTCCAGAAGCTGGAGCGAGATGTCGGAGATAGTCCAAGTATATTTAAGGACAGGATGGAAATTGGAAGTGAAGTGTATGAAGTCAGTGAGTTCTGCATGGGTACAAGAGGTAGCACCAATGCAGTTGTCGATGTAGCGGAGGTAGAGTTCGGGGATGGGGCCAGTGTATGTGCAGAACAGGGATTGCTCGACATACCCGACAAAGAGGCAGACATAGATAGGGCCCAAGCGAGTGCCCATAGCTGAGCCTCTGGTTTGGAGGAAATGGGGGGAGTCAAATGAGAAGTTGTTAAGCGACAGTAAAGGACAATAAAACCTTCTTTAGATATGTTAAGAGAAAAAGATTAGGAAAGACAAATGCGGGTCCCTTGAAGGCAGACACTGGTGAAATTATTATGGATAACAAGGAAATGGCAGCAGAGTTGGACATGTACTTCGGATCTGTCTTCATTAAGGAAGACACAAATAATCTCCCAGGTGTACTAGACGACAGAGGATCTAAGGGGATAGAGGAACTGAAATAAATTTGCATTAGGTGAGAAATAGTATTGGGTAGACTGATGTGACTGAAGGCTGATAAATCACCAGGGCCTGATGATCTGCATCCCAGGGTACTCAGGGAGGTGGCTCTAGAAATAGTGGACGCATTGGTGATCATTTTCCAATGTTCAATCGATCCAGGATCAGTTCCTGTGGACTGGAGGATAGCTAATGTTATCCCACTTTTCAAGAAAGGAACGAGAGGGAAAACGGGTATTTAAGACCAGTTAGCCTGACATCGGGGAAGACGCTGGAGTCAATTATTAAAGAGGTAATAAAGATGCATTTGGATAGCACTAAAAGGATTATTCCAAGTCAGCATGCATTCATGAAAGTGAAAGCATCTTCGGGATTTTCTTGAGGATGTGACAAGTAAAATGGATGAAGGGGAGCCAGTGGATGTAGAGTATCTAGACTTTCAGAAAGCCTTTGATAAGGTTCTGCACGGGAGATTGTTGAGCAAAATTAGAGCATGTAGTATTGGGGTTAGGGTGTTGACATGGACAGAGAATTGGTTGACAGACAGGAAGCAAAGTGTAGGAATAAACGGGTCCTTTTCAGAATGGCAGGCAGTGGCGAGTGAAGTGCCGCAAGGCTCGGTGTTGGGGCCGCAAATATCTACCGTATATATTAATAATTTGGATGAAGGAATTAGAAGTAACACTAGCAAGTTTGCAGATGACACAAAGCTGGGTGGCAGTGTTGACCTGGACAGGTTGAGTGAGAGGGCAGATTCATGGCAGATTCATGGCAGATTCATGGCAGATGCAGTATAATGTAGCTAAATGTGAGGTTATCCACTTTGGCGGCAAAACCAACGACGCAGATTATTAATGGTGCCAGGTTAGGTATGGGGGGAGTGCAGCGAGACCTGGGTGTCCTTATACACCTATCACGGAAAGTTGGCGTGCAGGTACAGCAAGCAGTGAGGAAAGCTAATGGCATGTGGGCCTTCATAAGGAGAAGATTTCAGTACAGGACTAAAGAGGTTCTTCTGCAGTTGTATAGGGCACTGGTTAGACCACATCTGGAGTATTGTGTACAGTTTTGGTCTCCTAATTTGAGGAATAACATCCTTGTGATTGAGTCTGTGCAGCGTAGGTTCACGAGATTTATCCCTGACAATGGCGGGACTGTCATATGAGGAAAGATTGAAAAGATTCGGCTTGTATTCATTGGAGTTTAGAAGGATAACAGCGGATCTTGTAGAGGCATATACAATTATAAATGTCACAATTATAAAATTATGTATGTACTGGACAAGCTAGATGCGGTAAAAATGTTCCCAATTTTGTGGGTCTCCCGAACCAGGGGCCACAGCCTTAGAATAAAGGGGAAGCCATTAAGAACTTAGGTGAGAAATAACTTTTTCACCCAGAGAGTTGTGAATTTGCGGAATTCTCTGCCACAGAGGGCAGTGGAGGCCAAACCACTGGATGAATTTAAGAGAGAGTTAGAAAGAGCTCTGTGGGCTAGAGGAATCAAGTGATATGGGGAGTAGTTGGGCACACGTTACCGAAAGTGGATGGCCAGGCGCATGATCACAATGAATGGCGCTGCTCATCCGAAGGGCCGAATGGCCTCTTCCTGCACCTATTTTCTATGTTTCTATGAACTTGAGAACACACGCGGTTCAGCATGCTTACGGCTGATCTGCACGTCCTCTTCTCGTTCTCTGCGTCAGTTCCCCACAGCTCTCAACCCCAACATCTTTCAAATATATATACAAATATATATATACATATTACCTCGTTTTATATCCAAGCATATCAAAGTACGTTACGCAACGCCATGGGTAGAGAATTCAAGTGATTCGTTATGCTGTGCTTGAAGTGTTGCCTTTGAGCTGTGCATTTAAATTACTACTCGTTAAACATCTAGCTATGTCTCTTCGCTCGAGAATAAACCATTCGTGAAACGCTTAGTCATTTGTCATATTGTGCCCAGATTACCAGAGAAGACCTTAAATGAACAATTTAATTTACTCCTGTATAACTGACCGTTCACAGCATTCTGATGCCTATCTGCGGCATGGTCGTCGCTGACACCATTTTAAATGCAGAGTGACGGAAACCGTGAGCCCTTCCTGGTCGATAATTATTTGCCAAACTATCAACATTGATGAAGAATCTAAGCTGCAGGCTGGTACGGAAAGATTTGGTTCAAAGGAGAGGAAAATCAATTACCAATTCTGCAGTTTCCCAGTATTTTTAAAGGATTATATTTTTAGATTGTAATTATCAATATTAGCACTGACTTTCTCCTAATGTTACTTATTTTTAATTGCAGATCACATCTAATCCCGTTGTTCTTTATGCTACCGCAATATCGGAGCTGAAGAAAAAAACATTGTTTACTTCGACTACATTAATTAGATTTATTTTATATGTGCTCGTAACAGTCTTCTATTGTACACCTTTATCACAGAGGTGTAAAACATATTTTGCATTATTGAAACAAACTGTAAAGCTGTTCATCTGTTCATGTTTTTCTAAGTGGTTTGGAAGACGTGAAGAACGATGTATCAAAAAACTTCCTTTTACCAAGAAACATGGTCAATGTGTTCAGTGGCTGGTCAAATTGTCAGTGATCATTTTTTTTTAAACGATGTTTTGAATAGGTCAGATCCTGATAATAAGAAATTAGTTTAACTTTTATTTTACTTGAAATTTAGGAATTTTGCAACTAGAGTAAAATAGCAATTGAGCAACACGTTGACCACGATATCCAGATACTAAAGCTTGATTGGCTTACACTTTGTTATTGCAAGTCGAACGTGACCACAAAAGGAGAGTACATGTATTGACCACACATTACTCAAATTGTTCTCTTTAATGACGAGGCGGTTGCTTTGGACATTTAAGGAAATGTTCCCAACGGGGTTTTATGGCGGTTTCCTTTCATTTGTTCCCATTCCCTGGATTTTCCAAAAGATAATATGAAAACAAAATTGTAATTACTTCTTTGTGAAAATAGGCAAAAAAGTGGAAAAAATATTTTCGAAATTAATGGATAATTCCTAAATGAAGCGGCGGAATGGGATTGCGAAGCAGGTGCAATCGGACATTGAGTTAATGCGATTAGACAATATACAATAGACAATAGGTGCAGGAGTAGGCCATTCAGCCCTTCGAGCCAGCACCACCATTCAATGCGATCATGGCTGATCACTCTCAATCAGTACCCCGTTCCTGCCTTCTCCCCATACCCCCTCACTCCGCTATTCTTAAGAGCTCTATCCAGTTCTCTCTTGAAAGCATCCAACGAACTGGCCTCCACTGTCTTCTGAGGCAGAGAATTCCACACCTTCACCACTCTCTGACTGAAAAAGTTATTCCTCATCTCCGTCTAAATGGTCTACCCCTTATTCTTAAACTGTGGCCCCTTGTTCTGGACTCCCCCAACATTGGGAACATGTTTCCTGCCTCTAATGTGTCCAATCCCCTAATTATCTTATATGTTTTAATAAGATCCCCCCTCGTCCTTCTAAATTCCAGTGTATACAAACCTAATTGCTCCAGCCTTTCAAATGTTGGCGATTTCTCACCTGCACTAAAAGGGATCAATACTTTGAAATACACACCACATTTCTTTACGGTACTTCTACCTATCGCGTGGAGCATTCTTGTGTTTTCATTGCCCATTCACATGTTTAGCCTTACGAATCCATGCCTGTATTTAAATAGCTTAGATCAATATGTTAGAATTAGAAATGTTCTGCACATCTTAGATTTCTGGTGAATTATTTGACATTATTTTTAACCGGTGAGATTCTGAATATTACCTCTCCTTCCAATGAAACTCTCCGATAAGCTTTCCGCAAACGAGGAAACATGTCACCCGTTCGTCCGAGTAGTTTACCACTATTACGTTAAAATTGGACGAATTTCGATATAGACTTAACTGAACGTTAACCGCCATCAAACCGGTTTCGTTATTTTTTGGAGACTAAGCCGCAGTGGGAATATGATTAAACCCTGGAAGCAAAATATCATCATTATCTTCCAGGATTATGGGAATCCAGACAAACCATATACTTTAGCAAATTTTGTTTGCGTTATGAAGAGTTCTGATTAAATACTCAGTGAGAATGGGATCACAACATATAAATGTTTAGTTGACGTATACGATTATCTGTTAGCTACACCATAAAACAATGTCAAATTTATGCTCAAGATCTCACATCCATCTAAAATAGTACAATTTGTCATGACTTGAAATCCAAAAAACCACTTAGTGTTCCAATTTCATGATCTAACGCTCTTGGCTTCTTTTTCAGAGTTATATATGTTTACTTATTCTCACAACTAATATTTCAGTTCATATATTATTCGGTTGGTTTTGAAATTAATAAAAAATATATCCCCACGATTTTCATTCCTTTTAATAATTGATAAGAAGATACCGAATGTGCTCATTTCAATGACTTTAGAGAAATGTGGCAAATTATAGCAGTGGCAGAGCTATACTCGTCCATCGGATTTCCCGACGGAACGGGAGCATAGGATGTGCCTTGTATGGTCGAATACATTATGCGATACGATAGAATGCTATTTATCACAGGAGGGAAATTTGACTGCCAACAGTCATAAAACAGAAAATACAATAAACATGGAATTAGAGTGACGAGTGTAAAGTTCAGGACTGGGGATGAGGAAATATTGGGGAGGGAGGTGGGTTGGTTGTTCAGTCTATCCTGTGACAGAAGGGGCGGGTTAACATTTTGATAGTCACGTGAAAAAGGGATCCCCTGTGGCGTTCTGTGCTGCATCTTGGTGGAACCAGTCTGTTTCTCAAGGCGCTCCTCAGGTTGCCTTTTGTCATGGAGGGGGGAGCTATATTGTCCAAGATGCTGAGCTGTTTGAGGAGCATCCTCTCCTCGAACACCACCTCCAATTAATCCAACTACACCCCCGGACGGAGCCAGCCTTCGTGATGAACTTGTGCATTCTGCTAGCGTCCGAGGCCTTTGCCCTGTTACCCCAGCAGAATAGAACGAACATGATGCCACAGGCCGCCACTGATTGATACAACATTGGCAGCATATTACTACGGACGTTGAAAGAGCAGAGCCTCATTAGAAAGTGCAAATGGCTCTGTCCCTTCTTATACAGTCTTGTAGTTCCATATATCGACCGGAAATATTCCACTATTTGCAATTTCCTCGAAGATAGCTGTACCTGCCTCGAGCAATGTTCAACATAAGATATTGAGGTTGTAAACGTTATTGCTATGCACAGAAATACATAAGCAGCAAGTGCAGGTTCATCCGTTTTTTTTGGAGGGGGGGGAGGAGTTGTTGCGAAGGCAACTGCCGAAAGCGAGACTGATGTATGTCTCCTTGCATGATGCCAAGGTAAGGAATAACTTGGAGTT